>NC_080539.1:42146452-42446452 GCF_028640845.1 Ahaetulla prasina
GGCCTATTCAATTATATAATTACTACTAATAGCAATAATGCCATTAAGTAATACTGGGTTGTTATTTCACAGATGCATTTATTTTGTGGAAGAGCCTTTGATCTAGTGGACACTTCTGTTGACAATTGGGGCCAATTCTCTTTTCTATTTCTGTTCTCTCTTCCATTTTGCACAATATTTTACATCTATTTTCCCCCTTTGCAACTTGCTGGAGCTGCTAAAGATTTGCCAAGTTTGCCTAGAAAGACAAATTAGTGAAAACTACCTGTCCAGGTCTTTCATTAGCAGAAGAATCTACTAATTCAAAAGTTTTTATGTGAATGGAAGTGCATCATTTGGATTAAATTCATTTATTCAGCAGAAGCTGCGTGGTACTCTTGATAGAGCTGTAATGAAATCCCTTCTCACCAAAATGAAACTTTCCCTTTAAAAAGAATACTGAAAATTCATTGTATCATATTTTGATTTTACTACTGATTGGGGAAAGTGAGCACTGTCAACAAGATAAAAAGGCAAATGGATTAGTTTCAGCTCATGAAAATCAAGTTGCATATCAAAGGTTTGTTTGGTACATGCTATATTTCAAAGATGGGGCTTAGGAAATGTCTCTCTTTTTCTTCAGTCATAGGATAGTGTTTCAATCAGCACCAGCAGCTTGCTTGGACCTGATTCTGAGCATTGACTGCTGCCATACACCCACATATATGCGCACTGATAAAATAAAAAGGGTAAAGACTGAAAGGAAATGGCTGTAAAATGTGAAAATGTGCTCTGCAAAATCATCTTTTTATTTATTTATTTAGGTGAGCATTTGCAACCCTCATTGCTAAACAGGAAACTACAGCCAGTGCCCTGTATTACAGCACTGCAAAGCTACCCAAAACACGCATAAAAAGCTACTTTGAAAGCACAATAAGAATAACAAGATAAGGGACACTAAAATCTAATTTGAAAAGCAACAACAACAACAACCAGAATCATAGCCTTTGAAAAGTTAAATGACAAAAAGAGAAGGAAAAACAACAACAACCATGAGAGCTATCTGGAGGGAGGAATCAAAAATGTTAAGATAGTACATACGATTGTGTAATTGAAGCCCATCAACTTTTACTTGAATAAAAAACCAAGTTGAAATGAAGCAGCCATGGCCCACATTTTGATTATTATTTTCTTTGATCCTCCATTGCACATGTCCCTGAGTACACACTACATTTCAAAGGTAAGGCTTAGGAAATATGGAATCATAAAAATAAGAGAGCAAAAATGGAATGTAACCAGTCTGGCCGCATGTCCCTTAATAAGGATGTTTAGTGGTCATAAACAAAACCTTGAATGGGGTTCAATTATTATATGTTGGTCTCTTCAGTTAAAATATGCAAATTTCTTCAAATATTTACAATACAGAATTCAAGAAATTTCAAATAAGAAAGAGAGATAGGAAGGCAGGCAACAAAGAACACAGCACTGCGTTTGCTTTGGTTTCCCGTGGTCAGCATTAATTTCTAAAGGATATGAAGACTTCGGGGCCAAAAGTTAAACAGAAAAAGTACAGGGGTTGGGTAAAAATGATTTTCTTTCCAGACTGGAAACCAAAACCATTTTGGGTATTAATGCGACTTTTATTGTGAGGTTACAGCATGTCAGAAAGATGGTTCTCACAGCCATTATTCATCCAAAAGATAAACAAATAGTCTGCTAGCAATTGTCATTTTAAAATTCAGATTTAGAAAATTCAGCATTTGTGTTAATGAACTGCTCTATAGAGAATATGTTGTGGGGGACTCTGGAAAATGTGCATCTTGCCCCCTCCATTGTCCTCAGAAGTAAAGAAAATCTCTCCGGAACCAATTCAGCCTAGGAGCTGCTCTTTAGAGTACTTGTATTCAGCAATCATATAAGAAATTAAATAGGTTCTCAATTCAGGGATAACAAAAAAGAAGAAAAAACCCAGGCAGTAGCTCTTGCTAGGTCATTCTTTTCTTCCTTATTGGTCTCTGCTGAATTTAATTGGCTTCATTAACATTGCGAAATAGTTTTCTCACAACAGGGAACAAATAAAATGGTCAAAAAGTTCTAGTTAAAGTTTTAACTTGCACATAAAATAATTACACAAATATGTATGTGTGGATTCTAATTTCTCTACCTGCATATGCATCTTTTGTCATCTAAAATGTTGCCTTTTAAGATCTTAAAACCAACTATTTTTATAGACAGAATAATCTTTTTGCATTCAGCTAGGTTCATGTCAAGTCATTACTATACATTAATGTTCTTTCATAACTGCATACAATTTGTGCCAAATGATAGGAAAAGGATATTGGAAATATTTTGGATTTTAAAAGGTGATGCTATTTTATTAAATTTTGACTGAATAATTTGGAAGATTTGTATATGTACAATAGTATAGACAAGTCTTTTTCAATCTGAAAAGACCCAAGCTTCGATTGGAATTTCCATTAGGAATGGCAGCTCAATATAGTCCATTAACTTTCCCCAATTTGTACACTCCGTATATTCTGAATAACAATCCTTTCTGAACAGGGACTAATAGAAGTCAAAATTTCTTGAAGGCTCAGAGGTTAGGGAAAACTGCTTTGACTAAAAGGCTGCTTAATTTAGAGCAGGACTGTCAAACTCCTGGACCATAGGCCAGATGTGTTATGAGCTGGCCATGCCCACGCCCAGTTTAGCGAAGGGGAAAAAACCTCTGATACATCACATGACGCTGCTGTGACGATGTGAGTTTGACACCCTTACTTTTAGAGGCTTTTATACTGGTAGTCCTTGACTTTGACTGAAAATATTTACAGACCCCTCACATCCTGGACATAAACTGTTTCAACTCCTACCCTCATAATGACATTATAGAACCCTGCACACCAGAACAACTAGTCACAAGAACATTTTTTTCCTGAACGCCATCACTCTGCTAAACAAATAATTCCTTCAACACTGTCAAACTATTTACTAAGTCTGCACTTCTATTAATCTTCTCATCATTCCCATCTCCTTCCACTTATGACTGTATGACTGTAACTTTGTTGCTTGTAGCCTTACGATTTATATTGATATTGTTTCCTGATTGCTTATTTGTACCCTATGACTATCATTAAGTGTTGTACCTTATGATTCTTGATGAATGTATCTTTTCTTTTATGTAAGCTGAGAGCACATGCACCAAGACAAATTCCTTGTGTGTCCAATCACACTTGGCCAATAAAAAATTCTATTCTATTCTATTCTAGTCCTTGACTTTCAACCATTCATTCAATAATTACAGGGATGCTGAGCAAAGAAACTTTTGACCTTTGCCTAAAGTTACAGTTGCATGATGAAAATCTGAATTGCCTCCTGGAATGAGATTCCTCTCTAGGACCATCTGGATGGCTTCCTTTCTGCTGGTATTTGAAATGGGCTTGAAGGCCTGCTCTTTTCCCAGATCTTCAGTGAGTGTGTGTGAGAATGAAACTTCCTAGCATTGTCCGGATGTACTTTTTTAAATTATTCCAGTTCCAGCAACCTTGTTGTTTTTATTCTTTATTTTTTAAAAAATGAGTTTACTTGTGAGCTGCTCAGAATTTATTAATAAATAAGCAATGGTTACTCTTAACTTATCAATGTTCACTTTTGTTATTCACTGCACTTTTTTCATAGACAATTTGATTACAGATTAAACATGCAACCATTTGCCTTCTCCCATCATCTGGCAATATGCCAGTTCTCCAGGATTTTCTAAAGTTATATAAAAAATGTGGCCAAGCCACTTGCAAATTCTTTCAGTATCCCAGAAATCAGTTAAACTGGTTCTGGATACTTAAATCACCAAAGTAAATAGGATTCTCTGACCTTTATGTACATCAACCTTAAGCTTCAATTTTAAAATAATTTATTTCCAAGAAAAGCTGCTTGGAAGTGGGATAAAATATTTTCATGAACCATACAGCACTTTTCTGAGCAGTGCTATATCACTATCTGCTCTGATCCCAGTACTTGCTATCTTATGTATCTCTTGCTAAATCATTAAGATAGTGAAACTAGGGCCGGTTTAGCTCTGCCTGGTAAGGCCTGTTATTAAGAACACAAAGCCTGCAATTACTGCAGGTTCGAGCCCGGCCCAAGGTTGACTCAGCCTTCCATCCTTTATAAGGTAGGTAAAATGAGGACCCAGATTGTTGGGGGGGCAATAAGTTGACTTTGTAAATATATACAAATAGAATGAGACTATTGCCCTATACATTGTAAGCCGCCCTGAGTCTTCGGAGAAGGGCGGGGTATAAATGTAAACAAAAAAAAAAAAAACAACTGCCAGAATATATTATTATTTGTCCTCTTCTTTCAGTTTGTATTTTTCTCTCTGCACCCTGTAACCTTTTGATTATACTTGTTAATCCTTTGTCTATTTCATTTCCTAATTCCTACAAAGAAAAAAAGGTTACAAATAACCTCGCTATTTGCTTCATTTCACTTTTCAGAAAGAATGTTCAATCAAGAGGGAAGCTGGAAATTTTCCATTTTGTGACCCTTGAGTCTAATTAAATGTATGGTATCTTTTCTTATAACACCCCCTACCCACCCATCACCTCAGCTGCTATTCTGCCTTATCATAGTGGTGAGATATTCTTTAGAAGAATGAGCAAAGTATATCAAAATCCAAGCAGGGTCCTCCCAGCTGCCCAGCTAAAGCAAGATGACATTATATTGGACAGCAGCAATACAGAAAAATGCTGAATGTGGATGATAACTTTAGTGAAATGGCAAAGACATTATTCCATATTGCATGAGAAAAGACAGTTGTAAATCATTCCTGCATTTCACCAAGGAAATCACGTGGACAGACAAGATAAAGTGACTGATGATATAGTGCTAGATGATGGATCCACAAGTCAAATGCACTCAACGTGCCACTGTGAAAGATCTGAGGACATTTTGGCATACTAATAGTGTTTTTGATACAGTTAGATTAAAGCTCTTGAAATGTCTAGTTGTTTTGTTGCCATACAGAAAAAGAAAACCCAAAGATGCAAGGACAGAATCAGAGTGGGAGTATGAATCATAAAAACCATGAACAGGAGAAAGATCAACACAATGAAAAATTAATTAACTACACATCGGTACCTTAAGCCAATTTTTGTAAAGGTTAGGGTTAAATTTGGTGACTTTGTCCTGGAGTGCAAATAAATGAATGAATAAGTAAAAAAAAATAATAATCAAAGGAATCTACTTTCAGCCATTAGATCATACTGTTTACTAGTTTGAAGATGAAAAACAAAACAGAACTGCATTGCTTTCATAGTCAGGAAAGAAATAGCAAGGATGATACTTGGGTAAAATGCAATTGATAACCAAACGCAGTAATATCAAATAGACTTTGCAGACAACCCTTTCATATAATGATTACCCAAGTTTATGCTCCAACCATTGATGCAGAAAGAAAGAAGACTGACAAGTTTTATGGCCAAGTTCAATTTGAAATTGACAATGCATACAAGCCAAATGTACTGCTTGTCGGAGACTAAAATGACAATGTTTGAAATATTAAGGAAGCAAATGTATGATCTAGGAAACAAAAGTATAGCATGAGAACAACTTATCAGTTTCTACTGGTGCCAATTTTTTCATTGTTAACACAGTCATCTAGCAAATAAAATGATGCCTATATATATATGGACATTGCCAGATGGAGCATACAGAAATCAAACTGACTATAATATTGGTACAATGAGGTAGAAGAGTCTATTACAACAGAAAACATGTAGAAAAGATCATGAATTTCTCATTTGCAAGTGTTTCAAACTGAGTTGGAAGAACAAAGCCAAGTAGTTTTTATAATACAATATTATCTGGTGCCAGTTTGATATAGTAGTTAAGACATATGGGTAGAAACTTGGAGATTGTGAGTTCTAGTCCCACCTGAGGCACAAAGTCTAACGCAATCACTTGCTGAGATGGGTGGCTATAGAAATCAATCAATCAAATAAAGCCACAATAAAATAAAGACTTTGAGCTAATCACCTTCTCTAAGCCAGAAGAAGACGATGGCAAACCACTTCTAAAAAACCACTTCTGAAAAACTTTGCCAGGAAAAATGAAGGGACTTGTCCAGGAAGTCTCTGAGAACTGGACACTAGAGGAATTACTAAGTCCTGAAGCTCACTGATAGAGAACCAGAGCAACTGTGGGATGAAATCAAACACATTCTTAATGAAGAATGTGAAAAGTAACTGTCATAGGTTAAGAAGCAGAAGAAAGCCAACTGAATAATAAAATAAATGGGACAATTTGCCAAGAAGAGAAGAATAGCTAAAGCCAAGAAGGACAAAAACTCAGAAAGGATCTTCATCAAAAATTTCTGATAGCTTTCAGAAGTGTTAAGTATTATGGCATCTATAAAGATAATAAAAGATAATTGTTTAATGAAAAGAAGGACTAGGGGAGACATGATAGCAGTGTTCCAATATCTCAGGGGTTGCCACAAAGAAGAGGGTGTCAAACTATTCTCCAAAGCATCTGAGGGTACAACAAGAAGCAATGGGTGGAAACTAATCAAGGAGAGAAGCAACCTAGAACTAAGGAGAAATTTCCTGACAGTTAGAACAATTAATCAGTGGAACAATTTGCCTGCAGAAGTTGTAAATGCTCCAACACTGGAAATTTTTAAGAAAATGTTGGATAACCATTTGTCTGAAATGGTGTAGGGTTTCCTGCCTGGGCAGGGGGTTGGACTAGAAGACCTCCAAGGTCCTTCCAACTCTGTTATTATTATTATTTTTATATTGAAGATGGAAATGGACAGAAAATAAAGAAAGTCTTCTAAAGGATCTTGAAACTCAGAAAGAACTTCCATCCATCTGATTTTAACTTTTTATATTTTAACTGTATATGTAACTGTAAGCCTCCCAGAGTTACCCTACAGTTAGATAAGCAGCCAATAAATTTTTTAAATAAATAAATACTGCAAAATGCTAAAAGGCAGCAATAGAATAGAATAGAACAGAATTTTTTATTGGCCAAGTGTGATGGGACACACGAGGAATTTGTCTTGGTGCATATGCTCTCAGTGTACATAAAAGAAAAGATACCTTCATCAAGGTACAACATTTATAACACTTAATGATAGTCATAGGATACAATGCAGAGATAGTAACTGATTTAAAGAAAATTCAACAAAGATGAAAGGCTTACACTGAACTATTCAGAAATCAACATGCAAGATATTTTTTTTAAAAAATATGGGGTGGATAAATCTCAAAAAGTATAGTATTTATAAGATTAATCTTTGTGTTAAATAAGCATATCTCCCATTCTCTTGTTTTCTCTTTGTATGTGTGTGTGTGTATGGAATTATATATATGGAATTATATATAGAATTTCTTGGTAGTATATGTCTGGCTGTCTATTTGTCTCTTTCTCAACTCTTTATCACTTCTCATCTATCTTCTTAGAATAGATGTGAGAGAAAGTTTTATACTGTGGTAAACATAGTGAATATTTAATCACCAGAAAGATTTCCTGAAAAAAATAACATTATGTGATCTTGTATTTTAAGGATATATGGAAGGTAGGTGTGATAGTTAAACTGCTGAATCTCCGAATTGTGCCAGATCAACTGAGATAAGGGGCTGAAAGAAAAGTTATGAAGGAACTTTTCAAAGTCTAATATTTAGTGAATCTTTGACCATTTCTTTTTGTTGTTAGTTGCGAAGTCGTGTCCGACCCATCGCGATCCATGGACCACATTCCTCCAGGCCTTCCTATCCTCTACCATCCTCTGGAGTCCATTTAAGCTCACACCTACTGCTTCAGTGACTCCATCCAGCCACCTCGTTCTCTGCTGTCCCCTTCTTCTTTTGAGCCTCAATCGTTCCCAGCATTAGACTCTTCTCCAGTGAGTCCTTCCTTCTCATTAGATGGCCAAAGTATTTCAGTTTCATCTTCAGGATCTGGCCTTCTAAAGATCATTTCTTACAAACTGGATAACTCTCTCAAAAAATTCCACCCAGTTTTTTGTGGTTACTTAGCAACATACACAAAGATCATCAGAATTAATTTGTATCTGTGTACAGGTATTCATTTCAAGCCTTTAAATCAGTGGTGAAATCCAATTTTTTTACTACCGGTTCTGTGGGCATGGCTTGGTGGGCATGGCAGGGCAAGAATACTGCAAAATCTCATCCCCACCCTACTCCAGGGGAAGGATACTGCAAAATCTCCATCCCCACCCTACTCTGGGGCCAGCCAACTACTCAACTACTTAACTACTCAAATTTCTGCTACTGGTTCTCCGAACTGCTCAAAATTTCTGCTACCGGTTCTCTAGAACCTTCAAAACCTGCTGGATTTCACCCCTGCTTTAAATTCATTTCCCAAGAATGCCATCTGTACTTCTGTATACCCTAGCATATTATCAATAGATCTCTCTTCCTGAAGGAAAGAGGGTGGCATCAAATACCATCTTTGAAAAAAAACAAGTGTTTGTTTCTATTTGGAAACCAGTATTGGGATTCTTGTTTGAAAAAGAAAGAAATGAAATTCTGACTTTGGGGTTTGATTACTGGAACTATAATCTATGTAATTAAATTAAATTCTAAAACAAGAGAAGCACAAAGAATGAAAGAAATGATCATGAGATGGAAATGAAATATCCATCTAAGTTTGGCTTTCAGTCTTGACAGCCAGACCAGCATTGGATGAACAGCACAAATCTCCTTTGAATAAGATTAAGAGAATGCTAAGTGTGCTCCTTTCCAAATGGCACATTGGACATATTGTACTGCATTCTGGCAAGATGGCTTTTAAAAACAGATTCATTATGCTCTTTTCAGACAGAGCCCTGGCTATAGGCAAAATCCTGGCTGAGATGGATCACTGAACTGATATGATATGGCAATTCCTGTGTTTTCTGTGCTTACAGTGAAGCTAAGATTTTAACCATGCATAGAGGTTTCACAGCTGGATGGAAGACATCCATTTTTTTGTTATGCCAAAAAGAGGAAACATGCATTTTTAATCAGACTTGGCTGGCATTAATCAATGAGGTGACTATATGTGTGATACGATCCTGACTGGAAAATATTTTGGAAGCTAGTGTCAAAAAGCAGCGTTTGAATGTATTAAACCATTAGAGTAGCTCAGCAGGCTTAACTTAAATACTAAACTGGCACAACATGATCTAGAATTTAAAATCTAATTCAATTTTTAAAGGGTAGATGGCACCAGAGGAAAAATATGAATGAATTACAGGAGCATTTACATCAATAATTCCTGGTTTCAAAATAGCAGATATGATTAGGTGATCCCAACTTCACCCTTTTTGTGTAATTTCTTGCAGTTATTCTTCTTTATCTGTTCACTGAACCTACAAGTTAAAATTGCAAGCAGTAGCTAATACAGTTTTGTAGGAATTTTGTAGTTCACCAACTTCCAAATTTTGTGATCAGAAAATTGCAGCTTTATATGAAAAATCCAGTATTTTGCTTTTTCAGAGCTTTCCCAAAGAGGTCACATAGTTTTCATTGAACTATCCAATTCTATTCTCAAAACCCTTTTCCTCATCAGCAATGGCCAATTCACATCCCTTCAGTGTATAGGTGCATCAGTTTATATTTGCTTATACTGAATGGAATAAGGCACTGAAATTCACATTCTGCTTCGAAAGTTAAAAAAAAAAAAGGTGGGGGGAAGAAATGGTAGTATCAGGGTATCCTTAAGAGAAAATGAAGCTTAGATCCAAGTCAAAGATATGAAGCAGTCTTCAACAGGGGCATTTCCAATTTTTCCTAAATTAAGAAGATAAATAGTTTTACTGCATTCCATATATAGGCAAATTTTACCAAAACTACAACGTGTTCAAATGTGGCACAATGAACATCTTGTAATTATCTGTCTTAAACACTCTATTGTGCATTTTTTTTACTTTTTGCATATCCACATATGTACCAATATTTAGTTTTTTTTCTATTATAGCACACATTTTGAATTATTTAGAAATATTTAATGCAGGATGAAGCTGTTATTCAAATTAGCTCTCCTGTATCCCCATTCCTTTTTAATTAAAAGTAATGAGGCTATTGATTCAAAGTGCATAACCCAGACTTTTTCTTAAAACAAACCTATGATTGATAAATATGTTTGTCAAGGGCAAGACCATAAACCAAAGTTCTCTAATGTAAACGATCATCGTTGCAATAAAAACAGTGCTTGTTAGGCATTTTATACCATGTACTCAAACTATGGCTGATGTTCAATGTGGCTTTCTTATAAATCAAATTCTAAGTACTCATTTCATTTTCATGCTAAATTATTCAGTCATTCCTGGTTTTTTCCCCATAAACATAAATTCATTTTTCCTGGGATCGTTGTTCTATAAAAAGGAAACCTAAATTTTCTTTATATAGAAATAAACTAAGCTTAGGACTGGGGGACTGGAGCAAATTCACCATGAGGATTTTTTTGTATGCATTTATGGAATGGATTCTTTTTTTTAGTTTCTTTAACTATTCAAAGAAAGGTGTAACCTTATTCCAATGGTGCAAAGAAGGATGTGGAATTGGAATGCTGCTACCTAAGTAGCTGTTCCACCCTTATATGACACATAATAAATATATATTAAAATTGAGGACCATTCTTGAAATAATTCCAGAGACCATCATTTAATGGAGCTCTCATGTCTCATAAAGAAAGCCCAAACTTTCAAGGAAGCATGCTGCAGAAGTGAAAAGAAGACAGGAATAAAAAGAATTAATAAGACTCCAGGTAGGTCAGAGACAATTATATGGGACATAAATAAACATATATAACAGAAATCTTAATGAGGCATGTTATCAACATTCCAGAAAAAAACCCAACTCTAAGTAAAAACTCTGAAGCAAGCATCTTTCAAAGTTCTATTTACTAGGATAGGTAAACTGGCACATCTGGGAAAACCCAAGTCTGAGAAGTCCGGGTTTTCCCTCACTAAATCAAAACCCCCCAAACCATCCCCTCACTCTGCAGTTGATCACATGCTTCAATCGCCAACCATCTTATCTCGAGACAGCACTCTGACCACTCCTTCTCCAGATGTATGATCGGCCAGACCTTGACTGACAGGAAGAATGCTATTATGTATAAAGACAACCCCTCTACTAAATCCCCCCTCCTACTTTCCCACACATGAGAAAGTGGCAGCATGGAAGCTTCCGGCCTAATATGGCTTCCAAAGCTGACACGTGGTGAATCAAAAAAGAACATAAGGGGCAAAAATCACAATTAGAAGGGGAAAAAAGTACTTAGAAGAGATTCATAAATCCATTCCAGGTCAATAAGCATTGAAAAAGTTAAATAACAATTAAACTTATTGGAAAATTGCAGAACTTCAAAAGAAGATAAAATATGTAAACTCTTTTGAAATGTACACAAACTAGAGAAGCTTATGGCATATCAAATTAGAAAAGAGAAATAAAGAAGGATGATTACAGCAATAGAGAAAGAGAGGAAACATATATAAAATCAGAAATAATGGAAGAACTTGCAAAATTTGTAAATGAATTATATTCAAGACACAAAATGGACAAGGAAATTTTGAAAACATAAATGAAAAATTAAGAGCCTAAAGAATTTATTGAACATTGACAAGTATTGACACTGAGAGCATATGCACCAAGACAAATTCCTTGTGTGTCCAATCACACTTGGCCAATAAAAAATTCTATTCTATTCTATTCTATTAAGGGAATTTATAATTATTCAAAAATTAAAATTGGTAAACTGCCAGGCCCAGCAAGCTGATGGATTGATATTACAAAAAGCTAGCAGAGGATCTAATGGGACCATTCTAAAGATGATGAATGAAATTCAAATAACAAAAACTATCAAATGCATAGGAAGAGGCATATATAATATTCATAAACAAAGAAGGGAGTGAACTGAAGTATCCCCAGTCATATAGATCAACTTGTCTACTGTATATCAATTACAGATATTCACTAATATATTAGCTGAGCATATGAGGAAGTCCATTCTCAAAATTACACTCACAGGAATAAACAGGGTACAATAGATTTATCATCCAGTACAATTCATCAATATTAAGAAAAAAAGGCCTTGGTAATATTTCTAGACATGGATTTTTCCATGCCTTTGACAATTTGGAATGGACTCTGTTTTTTTACAAGAATTCTGAAATAAAGGGAATCCCAGAGAAGAATTCAAAATCTGATGGAGAGTGTGTATCATGGACAAACAAGACTTGTGGTGGCACAGTGGATTGCAGGCTAATTCTTCTCACTGCCAGTGGTTTGATTCTGACCGGCTCAAGGTTGACTCAAGCCTTCCATCCTTCTGAGATCAATAAAATGAGAACCCAGATTGTTGGAGCAATATGCTGACTCTGTAAACCATTTAGGCTGTAAAGCACTATGAAGCAGTATATACTGTAAGTCTAAGTGCTATTGCTATTGCAAACAGGAAAGGTCACAATGAGTGGAGCGCTTGCTAAAAAAATTTCAGTTAGCAAAAGGTCAGGCAAGGGTATCCACTGTATCCTTTATGATTTGTAATTGCTCTGCTCTTGGCCAAAATGATATGAAAAGTTAACCAGATAACTGGAATCAAAATTCAAAGACACAAGATAAAATGTTACACAGAAATCACAAAGCTCTATACAACAGGTGATAAAAATAAAATCAGAGATTTTGGTTTCTTTTCCAGGTACAAAATAGAGATAATAATGAGGAACTTAATTTATGAGGAAGAAACTTTTGTCAAAAAAATAGACCGCTTGTGAAATAACAAGACATCCAATGAAATGTATTTAGGTTGTTACTTGACAGAACGCAATAAAGATACATTTCAAAACAATTGCAACAAAATAGGGAAAGAAAGAACACAAATTCTTGAAAGGCAGAGAAAGTTAAAATTTTCTTGGCTAGAATTTGGAATGACAAAAAAAATAATCCAAAATAAATGTTGTTGGTTTAATTAAAATGCCAGATTAAAAAATTGCAGGATTAACAAAGAATAAATAATAAATTTACATAAATTGAGAAAAAAAATGAAGGTTTAGATTAAAAAATTGAAAGACATAAAAAGAGAGTTGGACAAACTTTTCCTAAACTCAGATTATATTACAGAGCAAGCAGTTTATCATGGATAACAGAATGGATAAACTTTCCCATAACAATCAACTATAGAAGGAACAGCCTTAGCCAATGGACTTCAGAGATACCTGAATTTAAGCAAACAAAATAAAGGAAACCTTTTGATAGCTATATTTGCATTTCAACTCTCACTTTAAACTTTATTTTATGTATATACTTCTTTTTGTTTCTTTTCCTTTTTTTGTTTGTTTTATATCTAATTAATAAAAATAAAATTGGGGAAAGAAAAGAAAGAATGCCTAAACCGTTTGGATCCAATCTAG
Source organism: Ahaetulla prasina (assembly GCF_028640845.1). Lineage (NCBI taxonomy): Eukaryota > Metazoa > Chordata > Lepidosauria > Squamata > Colubridae > Ahaetulla > Ahaetulla prasina. Next base: position 42,159,852 of record NC_080539.1, read on the forward strand.
TAGCTTTATCTATTTTTAAAAATGTTCATTTAATTCCATACTCACTTTCTGTCTTCTACATTCTTGCATATAAACACTGTCATGATTTTTTTAAAAAAAAACAGTTATGCCAGATAATCTTGCTATCTTCTTTTTTTAGGTGTCTTTTTTATGTCTCTTCTTCCCAATCATGCATACAGACCCAGAGGTCTTAGATTTTTCGGGATGTTTCCTTTTACAAAGAAATTGCAAAGAGAAACACAAACTTTTTTTTTGGGGGGGAGGCATTTACACTGAGAGATTTCTGTAATTTTGTGCATGCAGGAAGTGTTCAGTGAAATGCCAAGTTATTATAAAGAAAATACAATAATATCAGTCAGTCTCTAAAAGTTCTAAAGGGTCATTGGTAAAATAACGAGAAATCTCTTTTTTAGAAATAGTAGAAAAGTAATATGGATAAGAAAAGGAAAGATAATGGATGGCCATCTTTGTACTGTTTAGAGAAACTTATGATTGCAGTTTACATACAGAGACGACAAAGTTATAAAATAGTAAAATATGCCAGTGTAATGTTTTCACTACCACCTCGTTATTATGACCAAGTAAGGAATTAACCTACTGGCCATAAAATCTCACACAAATTTATAGAAGGGGAAACAATGCTACAAAATGTAGCTTCTATTGTTTAAGTCTATCTGAAGGCTTCATTACAAGAGGCAGGGGATTTGTTGTGCCTTATTATATACACTGAGGTTGGGTGGCTTTGTCCTAAAACATTGCTTCTGCAGACACAAGCTGCACTTGGAAGCTGGATGGGAAAAAACAACCTAAGGAATTTATCCTAAGGCCGTGATGGCAAACCTATGGCACGAGTGCCACAGGTGGCACACAGCAACCTCTCTGTGGGCATGCGAGCCATCACCCCAGGTTAATTCCTCTTCATATATGCACACGTCTCCCACCAGCCAGCTGGTCATCGAGTCTCTGCCACGCATGTGCAGGGGGCAGGGCACATGTGGGGAGCCATGCACGCATGCGGGGGTGCGTGTGGGGCCACTTGGCATTTATGGGGTGTGGGGGGGCTGTGCATGCATGTGGGGGAGACATGCAGGGGACTGCACGTGCATGCACGGGGGGCAGGGCATTTTGGAGGTTTGTCCACATGCTTTGGGCACTCGGTCTGGAAAAGGTTAGCCATCACTGTCCTAAGGCTTGATTTTGTCCAAGCTTTAAGCTTTGCATTAGCCTACATCTTCTATATCTTTAAAAAACAAATCCTCTGTGAAAGATCCATCGAGCAGGGGATTGGACTAGATTTAAAAAAACATGTCCCTGGTGGTTAGTAAAGCTCAACAGAGATTTCATTTCCTTAGAGTCCTGCGGAAAAATCAGGCAGAACAATGGCCGATGACTTCTTTCTATTGGTCCATGATAGAAAATGTCCTAACATACTGTATAACAGTATGGTACACTGGTTTAACAGCTGCAGACAGGAAGGCACTACAGAGACTGATCAATTCAGCACAAGAAACCATTGGTTGCTCTCTTACACCACTGGATGACATCACCAGGTCTCTCTGTTTCAGCAGAGTAAGAAGATACTTAGGGATGATTCACACCCTGGCCACTGTCTCTTTTCACTTTTACCATCAGGCAGAAGACATTTAAGTATATCCAGCTGGACAAACAGGTTTAAAAACAGCTTCTACTCATGGGCTGTCAGATTCCTAAACACAATCACAATCACTCCACGCACATATGGAAACATATGTCTAGTTCTCCCCCCCCCAATTACTTGTATAAGGATTATTCTCTATACTATTCATGTTGGCTTGTATTTTCTGTTATGGATTGCACCAATAGAGGCTAAACCAATTTCATTGTATACATGATGTACAATGACAATAAAGGCTGTTGTTGTTGTTGTTGTTGTTGTTGTTGTTATACCTGTAAGATTCCTTCCAACTGTATATGAATCTAGATTGGAGTTTCCTCGGTCAAGTCTTGGGAGGGGCTTTCGCCATTGAATTTGGGAGTCGGACTTTCAAGCAATATGTTTTCCAAGGTTGAGATTTGGCATAGAAATGTGTGATTCAGTGTAAAATTGGTGTCGTTTTATGTCCTATTTCTTGACATAATTATATTTCTTATCAAAACATTTCATTCACCATTTCTCTTAGTATGATTTTTTTGAAAACATAATTATGTCTGCTCCCCTCCCCAAATACCTATCCCTGTCATACTGATGTAGACCTTTTGTAAACTATTTTCCTCCCCATATCTAGGCTTCAATTTAATGTTTGATATGTTTTCCACCATATTTTAAAAGAAGAATGCTAGACAGTAGAGGGCTTCTAGGATGACCGTGATATTCCATTTTGGCAGATTGCACATTTCTTTACCTTGAAATCCATGGCAGATTACTTTATGCATCCCTAGATTTGCAGTTTTGTTTCCTTTCTCAAAATGATCACAAAACCAACTGCTGATGAGAGCACTATTCATTCCCTGGCATTAGTCAGTTATGCTCATAAAACAACGTTTCGCAGCATTTCTTATTCCATCATAGAGTCATAATAAAATCCAACAGAGGGGAGGGAAGAAAGAACATTTCCATCTCTTCCTCTGTCTTGTTATGAAGGGAAGGTAGGAGGCAGGAGGAATTATTTTGATATCCAGGGCATCAGAGAAGAGAATGAAGGCTGATTCCTTTTAAACTGGAGAATATAATATTGGCTTCAAGTTGAGGTAAATCATTAAATGACCAAAGAGGTTTGTGCATGTGAATAAATGCTAATTTAACCAACTTCACATAAAAAGTTAGCTGTAAGGAGAACAATTTTGCAATCCCAGTACATTCCTTTTACATGTATTTCCTTATTACAAGTACACTACAAAGGAAAAGATTCCTCAGTGATGGCAACCTGGATTCAGAACATCTAATTTACACTATTTTGTTCCAGTATTTTCTGTATTTCTTTGTTGCCATCTAGCAGGTATCTAGATTGATATCTAAATGTACCAGCTATTGTAATTCTAATGCAGGGGTGTCAAACTCAAGGCCCAGGAGCTGGAGCTGGCCCATGGAGAGCTTAGATCTGGCCTGTGCCTGTGGGGCCACAGGCACAGGGGGAAATAGCAAAGGACTGACCTGTGGTGCCTCTGCCAGTGAAAACAGAATTTGGGAGGGCTGCATGTAGCAGAGGGTTGCAGGAGGCTGTAGCAGCTAAAAGCTGAGGAGCCCGTTTTCTCTAGCAGAGCACTCGGGCCATCACATGCGCCCCGACACAAGTGATGTCAAACTGGCCATGCCCACTCCAGCCCCTCAAGGGGAAACACAACCCTGATGCAGCCGTCTACGACACCCTTGCTCTAATGTAATAGATACAATAAACAATAAAACAATTTCTTGGTTTTTTTAATGGCCAAGTCCTCATCCTTATCTATTTATTTAATTTGAAGCTATATTGACATTCTCTTATTAAATAATGTGCTAGAGTTCAATGTTATATTTAAATTGTTAAAAGAAAATCAAACCATAGGGTTTGTTTTTTTAAAAAAAAAGTCAGCTATATATATTGTCCAAAAATGAATGATCTCCTCTCACTGGTAAGTCTGTTTGTTTTGAATGAAGGTCTTTTTACTGCTGCTAGAGCTTGCCACTACAGAAGAGACAGTGGTGGTGATCATGCTGTTTCCTGTAATGTAAGTGTGGCCCTCCAGGAGCCAATATTCATGAGAGATTTTCAAGAAAGAGGAGCTGACAGCTAGTGTGATCATCACAAGTTTATTAAAGATAAATACATAAAGGAGTAGACATATAATGCTCTCTGGGATAGACACCAGGCATGTATACAATGTTCTGCCATGCTATGTCAGTGTTGTGGCTCACCAGCTGCCAACGGAATTGGCGGCAGGCTCGGATGATGAGGAGGTTGGGGAAGAACTTGGGCCAGTTTTGGAGCCCTGGGAAAGCTCTGATGGATGCTCAGCATTGGACACAGAGACAGAGGCAGGGCCTTCCGGCATTTCCCAGCTACCAGAGAGGCAGCTGCCTTTGGAGTCAGAGATGAGCAAGGAGGAGGTGAATGCAGTTAATTCCCAATGTGTAATTAAAGAGGATTTTTTCTTTGAGGGGAGTCTGTTTCTTGCTTTTGCGAAGGCTGGGTCAGAAAGTCAGTGCCAGGTGGCAGGTTTGTATAGTTTGTAAAGCTTTTATTCCCAACATACTGTGCATTCATTAATCATGGGTGCAAAGAAACTGTCAATTAAATTAACTATTCAGCCTGTGAAATTCCTTCCCTGTTCAGTGTCTCTGCACCTGGAATTACCCCACCTACATTCCCAGGCCATGGTGTGCATCTACTATTTTTTATACTAAAAACCTAGTGGTTAAATATGATATTAGCTTAGTCCAGGCTATATATATGCACAGGGCTTCTTTAGTGGCATCCCAGCTGTGGAATTTTCTTCCTAAGAATGTTATCATTTTAATGTCATGTGAAATATTTTTAAAAAACTTCAGGCTTTAGTGGCTAAAGGGATATTTTATTTTTGCTATGAGAGTTAAGTATAAGGGTCAGTTTTGTGTTGGGGTTCAGGCATCAGGCTAGACATGGGGAGACTGGGAATTCTAGTCCCAAATTTGGCATAAGGCCAACTAGGCAACCTGGGTCAGTCATGTTTTCTCAGTTCTAAGAAGAAGGAATAGCAAACAACTACTGAAATCTTGTCAAGAAAAATGCATGAACCTCCCCAGGCAGTTGCCAAGAATGAACACTGAATGGAAAGAACCAATTCTTCCCCGAAAAAAACCCAAATCCCACTCACTCACCTTCCTGTACTATATTTATTTAGGCTTTTATTTGTTACTATTTCAGATGGAATCAACAAAGCCAATCCCAGGAACAAAGCTTATGCCACTATCTTTTCATTCTTAATAATTTGCCAAACTATCCGCATTCCAGATCCCAGAGGATAAGAACAAAAAATGTAGTGAATGGATACATAGGTTGGTTGTTGGTATCATCACCTACAGAAGCTGCCATCTTCTGGATGCATTTTCTACCAAGCTGCTTTTTTTAATCGCCGCCTAGATTTCTTTACTACCTAATTACTCATCCTTGTCACATCTTACCCCCACCAAATTTCACCCTGGTGATTTGAGGGAGTCCCTTTATTTTTCATTTATCATGTCCCATTATCTTGTCTTGTTTCTCTTCTTGTATCTTCCATCTCTCTCTGAACATTGTTAAAGTAATGGTCAATATAAGAGTCTAACTCTTGGTAATCTGTATGTTTAATCACTATTTTATTGCTGTAAACATGGTTATCAACAGATAAATAGTCCCAGAGGGACATGAGCAAGAAGCTGCAAGTATTTAAACTGCTTCATTAACATTTTCCAGTTTCAGTTAAGATGTTAAATAACTTTTGAGTCCTACAATCTTGTACTCATATACAAATTTAAATATAGTTGTACATTTTGCTGGAATTATTTAGTCAAGTCGTGCATTATATGCTCCTTCCCTTTCATGAATAGTTATATCATAAAGCAAAAAATCTTTTCAGTTGAAGTGAAATAAATAAAGTACATGTAGGTGGTAACTATCACCAAACAGGTATACATATTTTCTTAAATCATGTTATTGTTCCAAATTACTAAAGGAAAAGATGAATATGTGGGGATTATTTTATTCAGCATAAACTAGTGGAGGAGCCCAAGACAACCAGTGAATTTTTGAGATGAGCAAGAAATTTTAAATTAATCTTCCTCAGTCACTTATCTAAAAATTTAAATTTTCAAATTTAATTCATGCATACACAGCCCAATATGTATTTAATGAATTCTAAGGGTACCATTCAAAATTCCTTGTATAGTATTATATAAAGATAGGAGCCCTGGTGGTACAATGGTTAAAATGCAATATTACAGGCAAAGTCTGCCCACAGCCTGGAATTCGATCCTGATGGGGCTCAAGGTTGACTCAGCTTTCAACCATTCCAAGGTCAGTAAAACAAGGACCCAGATTTTTGGGGGGCAATAGAGGTAATCCTCGACTTACAACAGTTCACTTAGTGACAGTTCAAAGCTACAACAGTACTGAAAAAAGTGACTTATGACATTTAAAACCATTGCAGCATCCCCACGGTCACATGATCAAAATTCAGAGGCTTAGCAACCGACTCATATTTATCACAGATACACTGCCTGAGGTTATGTGATCCCCTTTTATGACCTTCTGACAAGCAAAGTCAATGAGGAAGCCAGATTCACTTAACAACCACTTGACTGACTAAACAATTGCGGTGATTCATTTAATAACTGTGGCAAGAAAGATTGTAAAATGGAGCAAAATTCACTTAACAAACAGAAATTTTGGGCTCAATTGTGATCGTAAGTTGAGTACTTTGTTGTTAGTTGCGAAGTTGTGTCCGACCCATCGTGACCCCATGGACAACGTTCCTCCAGGCCTTCCTGTCCTCTACTGTCCTCTGGAGTCCATTTAAACTCATGCCTACTGCTTCAGTGACTCCATCCAGCCACCTCATTCTCTGTCGTCCCCTTCTTCTTTTGCCCTCACTCTTTCCCAGCATTAGGCTCTTCTCCAGTGAGTCCTTCTTTCTCATTAGGTGGCCAAAGTATTTCAGTTTCATCTTCAGGATCTGGCCTTCTAAAGAGCAGTCAGGGTTGATCTCCTCTAGAACTGACTTGTTTGTTTGCCTTGCAGTCCAAGGGACTCGCAGGAGTCTTCTCCAGCACCAGAGTTCAAAGGCCTCAATTCTTTGGCACTCAGCCTTTCTTATGGTCCAACCTTCACAGGCATACATTGCAACTGGGAAAACCATAGCCTTGACTATACACACTTTTGTTGGCAGGGTGATGTCTCTGCTTTTTAGTATGCTGTCTAGATTTGCCATAGCTTTCCTCCCCAGGAGCAAGCGTCTTTTAATTTCTTGGCTGCAGTCCCCATCTGCGGTGATCTTGGAGCCCAGGAAAATAAAATCTGTCACTACCTCCATTTCTTCACCATCTATCTGCCAGGAATTGAGAGGGCCAGATGCCATGATTTTAGTTTTCTTAATGTTGAGTTTCAAGCCAACTTTTGCACTCTCCTCCTTCACCTGCATCAAGAGGCTCTTTAGTTCCTCTTCGCTTTCTGCCATTAGAGTGGTATCATCTGCATATCTGAGGTTGTTGATATTTCTTCCGGCAATCTTAATTCCAATTTCTGATTCATCTAGCCCCGCCTTTCTCATGATGTGTTCTGCATATAAGTTAAATAGGCAGGGTGATAGTATACAGCCTTGCCGGACTCCTTTCCCAATTTTGAACCAATCAGTGGTTCCGTGTCCAGTTCTCACTGTGGCTTTTTGACCTGCATACAGGTTTCTCAAGAGACAAATAAGATGGTCTGGTACTTCCATCTCTTTAAGAACTTGCCACAATTTGTTGTGATCCACACAATCAAAGGCTTTAGCATAATCAATGAAGCAGAAGTAGACGTTTTTCTGGAACTCCTTAGCTTTCTCCATGATCCAGCGTATGTTGGCAATTTGATCTCTAGTTCCTCTGCCTCTACGAAATCCTGTCTGTACTTCTGGTACTTCTCAATCCAAATACTGCTGGAGCCTAGCTTGTAGGATTTTAAGCATAACCTTACTAACATGTGAAATGAGTGCAATGGTGCAATAGCTTGAACAGTCTTTGGTATTGCCTTTCTTTGGAATTGGAATGTAAACTGACCTTTTCTAATCCTGTGGCCATTGTTGAGTTTTCCAAATTTGCTGGCAAATTGGGTGTAGCACTTTTACTGCGTCGTCTTTTAAGATTTTGAATAGCTCAGCTGGAATACTGTCTCCTCCACTAGTTTTGTTGTTGCTCAGATTTCCTAAGGCCCATTTGAGTTCACATTCTAGGATGTCTGGCTCAAGGTCAGTGACCACTCCATCGTGGTTATCAGGGATATTAAGCTCATTCTTGTATAGTTCTTCTGTGTAATTTTGCCACCTTTTCTTAATCTCTGTTAATGCCTCTATTAGGTCCCTGCCATTTTGGTCCTTTATCATGCCCATCTTTGCATGAAATGTTCCCTTCATATCTCCAATTTTCTTGAATAGATCTCTGGTCTTCCCTATTCTATTGTTTTCTTCTATTTCTTTGCACTGTTCTTTTAAGAATGCATTCTTATCTCTTCTAGCTATTCTCTGGAATTCTGCATTCAACTGGGTGTACCTTTCTCTTTCTCCCTTGCCTTTCACTTCCCTTTTTTCCTCAGCTATTTGCAGAGCTTCCTCAGACAGCCATTTTGCTTTCTTGCATTTCTTTTTCTTTGGAATGGTTTTAGTTGCTACCTCTTGTACAACGTTGCGAACTTCCGTCCATAGTTCATCAGGCACTCTGTCTATCAGATCTAATTCTTTAAATCTATTTGTCACCTCTACTGTATATTCATCAGGGATATGATTTAGTTCATACCTGAGTGGTCTGGTGCTTTTCCCTACTTTCTTTAGTTTAAGCCTAAATTTTGCAAGAAGAAGCTCATGATCTGGGCCACAGTCAGCTCCTGGTCTTGTTTTTACTGACTGTATAGAGCTCCTCCATCTTTGGCTGCAGAGCACATAGTCAATCTGATTTCTGTGTTAACCATCTGATGATGTCCATGTGTAGAGTCGTCTCTTAGGTTGTTGAAAAAGAGTGTTTGCTATGACTATTGTATTATCTTGACAGAATTCGATCAGCCTGTGCCCTGCTTCATTTTGTACTCCAAGGCCATACTTGCCTGTTATTCCAGTTATCTTTTGGCTTCCTACTTTACATTTCAATCTCCCATGATGATAAGGACATCATTTTTTGGTGTTAATTCTGTCAGGTGCTGTAGGGCTTCATAGAACCGGTCAATTTCATCTTCTTCAGCAAATAATGTTTCTACATTCTAAACTGCCCAGAGACTGCTAGAAGATGCTATGGGGAGGTATATAAGACTAAAATGCTATTCCTATTATATGGAATCAAACAAAATTTGAAATCCTAGACAGGATTGTATCTGCCATGCTAATTTTCCAATATATCTATATACAGTTTTAAACTAATGGTTCCCTGCATTTATGCACAATGATTTTTCATAACTGCCATCAAATGGAAAGTTGTTTTCCATTTGTTTACCTGACTGTAGAGCTCATGAGGTACATAGATTTGAAGGTAGTTTCGGGCCATAGAAATCTCAGAATTTTCTCCAAGAGTTGTTTCTCTGAAATATTTGGCTGTGAAGGTGCTATTGCTCAAGTCAAGGAGTTGATGGTTCTAGAGGCTCCTAGCTGACAAGAGTACAATTCAATATTTCTGAGATGAAAGTATAGCAATTGGAGCCCTTCATTACTATAGCTGTGTCAGGCTTCTCTTGGCCAATGCAACTAAAAAATTGCAAGCAATGAAATGTGACAACTGCCAACTGTCAGATACAAGTCCTATTTATAGTAAAGACAAGGTTACACTGCTCCTGCCCTTGTGGTATAATAGGCTGAGAACATCACACTTCTAGTTGGAGGAGCTGATGACATCTGTGCATTGTTATCATAACAAAAGAGTCTGATCTCAATCGGTGTGCTTCTGACCTTGTCAGAATTAGACCTCGCGATCTTGATGTTCAAAATGCCTGAAAATTGTTGGTTGACTTATAAGATTCCTCATTTCATTTGAGACTTACCAACAAATTAATTCTGACTTTTACTTTAGAGTAGCAATTCTTTCCTTTTCCCTTACCTCCTCCACAACTCCATCGGTGGCTTTTATTTCTAAACTGTCACATCATATCATATCACTTTCTCCCTGAAATACCCTGTATTACATTATTGTTCCTTTCTTTCTTGGAAAGCTAGTTTAAACAATTCTCTGCCTAGTTAAATCCTTGTGTTTAACAATGTGAGCTACTTGACAAGTTTCAAGTCTAAAAAGATGAATTACATCTAAATGAATCTGTCATTCTTCCCACAGCCAAAATGCCAGCAGGAATGAAATCAGTGACCTAACAGAAAACCAAATGAATGAGCATACATACACTCCACATAGTCCACAATATTGGAAAATATTCATCATATAGATTCTATTTGTTTGAATCATTCCTATTTTTTTTTTAAAAAGCATAGCATTTTATTTTTTTTAGTCATTTTCTCTATTAGGCTGTACTGTCTCCAGAATTTTTGTCAATGCTTTGTAGGACATGAGGAAAACAATTTGTTTTAAAAAAACTTGACATATGTTACTAATATTTTAGCATTGTTTCCTATTTTTGATTGTTAGTATATTGCAACATTCTCTGAGCAAATTTTATGTTTCAATGAATCCGTAAGTGAAAGAAGGTGACACAGCTTTTGTATGAAACAAAGTTAAACATGACATTTTTCTGCATATTTGAATGCAGGCTTATTATTTATGTGCAGTTGTTTACAGATTCAGAGAAAGAATATAGTGACTATGACAAATGAAAACTCCAGACATACTACTATGTGTTGTTTCAGTGCTAGTTTTTAAACAAACAAAAACTGTAAAGTCATAACATGGGCCCAAAAGGTTTTTGACTTGTTAGACCTACAATTAATCTCGGGAGTGAATAAATATTCTGATCCTTCTGATTTCTCTGGATAATTGTATGATTTCAATAAATATAGGCTCCTCTAAGAAAGTGTCTTAACATTTGAAAATGAAGCTATTTCACTTTTTAGAAACCAGGAGACCTTTATATAAAAAAATCTAAATGCTTCCAGCTTAAAATTCCAATTGTGAGAAACAAGAAATTTACTGTCAACAATACTGTTGATGTCAAGACCATATCTGGAAGATCAAGAAAAATCTCTCTGCTGGAAAACTTTGCAAAAATGCTTAGCAGACACTGGAGTAGTTGCCTACACTGTTGATTATTGCCAGTTCCATTAGATAGATTAGGCTAGGAAATCAATTCCAGAGAAAGACTGGGAACTACCTTTACCGAAACTGACTATAATACAGAATCTTGCAAGTCTGAGTGAGCTATACCATGCCCTGTCCCACTTCCTTGAATCCTGGTGGATCAGGGAGGCATATGATTAAGCTGCTTCTAAATATTACCTTGTTTCCTAGTTTCCTAATTAAGAAATGTTTCAGCCCCTTTATATAACGATTTTTGCATATTTCCATCAAAATCATCTTTCTTACTCTCTAGATGTATCCAACAAAGATCTGCATGGGACAGTTGTCATGAGGAAACCTTTTTGTCTAATCTCATCACAAATATTATTGTATAATAAACTGCTGCAACCTGGTCCGTGATTTGACCTACTGAAATTCTGGAAACAGAAGCAAGGTTATATTTTGTCCTCTGGGGACGTATTTTGTACTCCTTCTTCATTTTAATTAGAAGAGTCTTCACTTTTTCATGGCTTCTAGTTCACTATCATAAAATATGATGATTATTTTTTTTTTGCTTTATCTGAATTGATTTCCTGTATGCACATTGAATAAATAAATAAACATTTCAGGGATTAGGAAAAAAACAATGTGGATTACCATATGCATATCATATATTTTGGAATTAGTCAATATTTCAGTTTTCTCCCTCTTGGTAAAGAGGTTTTTAGGGTTAGAACTTTTATTGCCTTTTGTGTTTTAGAAGGTGTTATCAGGGAGACTTAGAAAACATAGAAAAAACATTCCTTGATAAGGAAAGTGGTAATGTAACCATAGTTGTCCCACTACTGAAGAACATAGCTTAACAATTGCTTCCAGAAAAAGCAACACTAGGACAAATGAGGATATCAGGAGTGGCCACAGCCAAGGTTCTGATAATAAGAAATAAAGTCTCTAAGAATATTCAGCAAAGATCTATCCTACTGAAGGCAGGATCAGGAAGCAAAGAATTAGTATGGCATAATGGTAAAGATTTGGGACTGACATCAGAGAGATCCCAGTCTCAGCCAGGAAAGCTCACTGGGTGACTTTGAGTCAATTATTCTCTCAAGCCCAACATAGGCTTGTCATGGGGGTGGGGGGTGGGGGGAGGGAAATGGGATCTCATAGGCTCAAAGGCTTGGGGTTTTTTTGGGGGGTGGATGGGATCAGGAAGTGCCATGGAAACCCTGAACTCTTGAATGAAAGGTGGAATGTAAATCCAATAAAAAAAATAAAATTAGGAAGTTTACAACAATACAAATGATACAAATGTTGTCAGCCCTGGATCCATCTTTGGTCAGACTTTACAGGGATGCCACAGTGGGAATGGGAGAATAGCGAAGGGAGTAAATCATAACATTTTTTCACATGAGATCATGGTCAAGCTGCTGGCACCTGGAGGGGAGTGAACAAAGTTTGGTAGCAGCTGAGACAGGATATATAGTATAGACAGTATAACAGTTATAGTGCCCTTGCTGACCTTAATAGGGACACTAAAGTGACAGTTCAAGGTAGTTGTGATACTGAAAACTCAAACAAGCAGGGGATCATGGTCCAAGATGAAGAACTTACTTTGGAAAGGGGAAAGTGTGAATCAGGTATTACACATTGGTCACACAAGAAGAGCACAGTATCCAAAAAGAGAAGCCATCTTCTGATTGGTGATTCAGTTGTAAGGGATGTAAATTTAGGAAAGGATATGTAGATTTTGAAAGAGGTCAGGTGTCTGGCAGATGCTACTGCCAGCAGAGACAAGAGGTGTATTCTTAAGATAGTCAAGAATGCCAGTAAGGATTGTAATATTGATGCTATTATACATTTTGGCACAAATGATCTGTCCCAAAAGGATGCACTTTTTGTGCAGAATGATTTCCAGAGCTTGGGGTACGAGCTTAATAGTATAGGTTGTAGGCTTATCTTCTCAGAGGTTTTACCAGTATATAAGGAACAAAAAGGTAAAGGCCAGCGTATAATGGAGTTTAATGTGTGGCTAAAGGAGTGGTGTAAAAGGGAAGGCTTTGGTTTTATTAGTCATGATGTCTGCAACTGGTCCAATGAAAAACTATACAAAAGAGATGGATTGCATCCATCAAAGAAAGGGTCTGAGTTACTTAGCAATGAATTCACAGATTTTCTGGAGAAACATTTAAACTGAACAGTGGAGACAGAGAATTAATTGATACAGAACATTTCTGTCCCTAGCAATCCAAAATTAATAGGGTTATCAGTGCATGTAACATAGATGTCTGTATGGATAAGCTTATCAGCCCTGCTATCAAGCAAAACCAAGCATTTAATAGTGAGTGCCATACCATGCACTAATCAAACAGGTGGCAAGAAAGTAGGGGCAGTCAGGCACAACACAGGTTATGTAGACAGTAAACACAAGGTCAATCAAAACGGACTCAAATGTTTATATACCAATGCACAGAGTATGAGGAATAAACAGGGTGAATTAGAAATTCAAGTAAATGAGGGCAGATATGATATTGTTGCCCTTATGGAAACTTGGTGGGATGAAACTGACAAATGGAACATACAGCTAGAGGGATGTAAATTATTTAAAAGAAATAGACCAAATAAAAAAGGAGGTGGAGTTGCACTATTTATAAGAAATAACTACATCTCTACAGAAATAGAGCACAACAGTGATGAAAATTATCTTGAATGCATTTGGGTCAATATTAAATTGATATTAAAGGGACGGAAGATGATATTGCCATAGGTCTATATTATAGGCCACCCAACCTTTCTTTCGCGAACCTTTCGTCGCGAGCTTAAAACGCATTTATTCATCTGCGCAGGACTGGGTTAGTTTTTTTAAATTTATGGGTTTTAATTGGGGGTTTTAAATGGGGTTTTAAATTGTATCTAAATTTTTAGGCCGTTATTGAATCAGTTTTTTATATAGTTTTTAATTTGTATTCTATGTATTGTGTTTTTATTGGCTGTGAACCGCCCTGAGTCCTTCGGGAGAAGGGCGGTATACAAATATAATAAATAAATAAATAAACCAAACAGAGGAAGTAGATGATCTTTTTGCTAGTCAGCTAACTAAGGTATGTAGGAATCACATCACAGTAGTAATGGGGGATTTTAACTACCCTGACATCAACTGGGAAACAAACTCTGCACCAAGTGGAAGATCCAACAGGTTCCTAACAAACCTAGCAGATAACTTTGTTTCCCAAAAAATAGAGAAGGCAACAAGGGGATCAGCCATACTGGACTTAATTCTCACTAACAGAGATGAAATGATAGAAGGTGTTGAAGCTATAGAATTCAACATTATGCAAACACAAGTAGTAGAACAAAGTCAAACTAGAGTCTTGGACTTAAGAGAGCTAATTTCAATAAACTCAGAGAGAGCTTGAAAAGGATTCCATGGATGAGAATCCTCAAGGGGAAAACAACTCAAGAAGCTTGGGAAATTTTGAAAAGTGAGATTATAAAAGCCCAGTCTAGCGCAATACCAATGAGGAAGAAGAAAAATAATAGATCTCAAAAGAAACCAGCATGGATGCATAAAGAACTATCTGACAAATTGAAAGACAAGAAGAATGAGTATAAAAAGTGGAAAGAGGGGCAAATAACTAAGGCAGAATATCAGCAAATAGCCCGAGCCTGTAAAGATGAAGTGAGGAAAGCTAAGGCTCACAACGAACAAAGACTAGCGGAAGGGACCTTGGAGGTCTTCTAGTCCAACCCCCTGCCCAGGCAGGAAACCCTACACCATTTCAGACAAATGGTTATCCAACATTTTCTTAAAAATTTCCAGTCTTGGAGCATTTACAACTTCTGCAGGCAAGTTGTTCCACTGATTAATTGTTCTAACTGTCAGGAAATTTCTCCTTAGTTCTAAGTTGCATCTCTCCTTGATTAGTTTCCACCCATTGCTTCTTGTTCTACCCTCAGGTGCTTTGGAGAATAGTTTGACTCCCTCTTCTTTGTGGCAACTCCTGAGATATTGGAACACTGCTATCATGTCTCCTCTAGTCCTTCTTTTCATTAAACTAGGCATACCGAGTTCCTGCAACCATTCTTCATATGTTTTAGCCTCCAGTCCCCTAATCATCTTTGTTGCTCTTCTCTGCACTCTTTCTAGAGTCTCAACATCTTTCTTACATCGTGGCTACCAAAACTGAATGCAGTATTCCAAGTGTGGTCTTACCAAGGCATTATAAAATGGTATTAACACTTCACGTGATCTTGATTCTATCCCGCTGTTTATGCAGCCCAGAACTCTTCTTGGCTTTTTTGGCAGCTACTGCACACTGCTCGCTCATATCTGGTTGTCCACTAGGACTCCAAGATCCCTCTCGGTACCGGTGCATTTTGTTTTTTTGGCCTAAATGTAGAACCTTACTTTTTTCACTGTTGAATTTCTTTTTGTTAAATAGCGCCCAATGTTCAAGTCTGTCAAGATCTTTCTGTAACTTGAGCCTATCTCCTGGAGTGTTGGCTATTCCTGCCAGCTTGGTGTCATCTGCAAATTTGATGAGTTCCCCATCTATCCTCTCGTCCAAGTGATTGATGAAGATGTTGAAGAGTACTGGGCCTAAAACAGAGCCTTGGGATACTCCACAAATTGACATGGCAGACATTGATCCGCCAAGGCTGCCAAACATTTATAAGACAAAACAAATGGAAGTATGACAGAACTTTCAAATAAAAAGCTAGAACTGTTTGATAGTTTCATCATTTGTTGGGCAAAATGAAAGGAAATGTTGCTTGCTGTTGAAAATGGAAGTATGGAAAGAAATTAAACCCCAATCTGGTGTAGATACTAAAAGCTGCCATGACAGTTTTACTGTTACTGCATTTTTTAATCTGGCAGTGATACAGTTTTGCTGGGTTATCAGAAACTCCATTAACAAGGTGGGGCTTCCTAGGCCTTAAATGAAAATTGCTGCAACTTTCCCACCAAAACTGAATGCAGTATTCCAAGTGTGGTCTTACCAAGGCATTATAAAATGGTATTAACACTTCACGTGATCTTGATTCTATCCCGCTGTTTATGCAGCCCAGAACTCTTCTTGGCTTTTTTGGCAGCTACTGCACACTGCTCGCTCATATCTGGTTGTCCACTAGGACTCCAAGATCCCTCTCGGTACCGGTGCATTTTGTTTTTTTGGCCTAAATGTAGAACCTTACTTTTTTCACTGTTGAATTTCTTTTTGTTAAATAGCGCCCAATGTTCAAGTCTGTCAAGATCTTTCTGTAACTTGAGCCTATCTCCTGGAGTGTTGGCTATTCCTGCCAGCTTGGTGTCATCTGCAAATTTGATGAGTTCCCCATCTATCCTCTCGTCCAAGTGATTGATGAAGATGTTGAAGAGTACTGGGCCTAAAACAGAGCCTTGGGATACTCCACAAATTGACATGGCAGACATTGATCCGCCAAGGCTGCCAAACATTTGAAGACAAAAGAACAACCATAGCAAAAGAGAAGCGAGCACTCCGCAAAGTCAGAGCTACAAATGCTGTAACAATGGTGCCCACACATGTCTGTCCAACATGTGGCAGAACGTTTTGTGCCCATATAGGCCTTACCAGCCACCTGTGGATACATTGTGGACAGCCCACAACCTGTTAGATGTCAAGGTCCTCTTCGAACCCGATGGACGAACATCATCATCATGGTACACTTTTGATGACAAGTGATTTTTGGGGGAGGGGCAGAGAATTTTTTCCCCCAATTCATTCATTTAAAAATAAGACAAAAACAAATGGAAGTATGACAGAACTTTCAAATAAAAAGCTAGAACTGTTTGATAGTTTCATCATTTGTTGGGCAAAAATGAAAGGAAATGTTGCTTGCTGTTGAAAATGGAAAGTATGGAAAAGAAATTAAACCCCAATCTGGTGTAGATACTAAAAGCTGCCATGACAGTTTTACTGTTACTGCATTTTTTTTAATCTGGCAGTGATACAGTTTTGCTGGGTTATCAGAAACTCCATTAACAAGGTGGGGCTTCCTAGGCCTTAAATGAAAATTGCTGCAACTTTCCCACCAAAATCCCCATCAGTTAATTCAGTTATCTATGGAACTACACAAGCAACATAAATAGTCAGTACTTTTCCTCTGATAATATCCCCATTTTCCCTCAGTTGCCTCATTTTGTTTCAGAACAAACTGCAAACAAAATTGTCACCAAGTAATTGTAAATACATATAGCATGAAAATATATGTGAACAGAGAGCACTTCTAAAATTTGTGGGAGTTATGCAATTTTTCTGTCATAGTGAACTACTTCCTAAATATTCTTAGAATGCCCAAGAAATAACTTCTGAAAAGGCTAGAAGACAATGAAAAAAGATTTTAGACCAGAGATTCTTAAAACCCTCAGGGTGTCATTTGGCGATATCCTTGGGGTAATGGAGCATTTTGTAATTGCTTGTTTGTCAATTGAATCAGTTGAATGTGGGATTGCCACTGCTAAAATAGAGGGGTTTTTTGGTTGGGGGGATGGTGTTAATAAAATTCAAGACTGGTAAAAGGAGTAATTGGGCCAAACAATTTAAGAACTATTGCTCCATAAAACATGTCATTTCTTCTGTGTTCTTTCACATTCATCCACAAGATACACCTTACATTTGCTTGTCTCAGACAGCAAATCATTTTCAGCAAAAGATGGAGTATGTATGCTCAGTTGTTGCCCTACATTGTCATATCAGTTTGAAAAGAAAAAATTATTTTTTTTCTTTATCTGAATTGATTTCCTGTATGCACATTGAATAAATAAATAAACATTTCAGGGATTAGGAAAAAAACAATGTGGATTACCATATGCATATCATATATTTTGGAATTAGTCAATATTTCAGTTTTCTCCCTCTTGGTAAAGAGGTTTTTAGGGTTAGAACTTTTATTGCCTTTTGTGTTTTAGAAGGTGTTATCAGGGAGACTTAGAAAACATAGAAAAAACATTCCTTGATAAGGAAAGTGGTAATGTAACCATAGTTGTCCCACTACTGAAGAACATAGCTTAACAATTGCTTCCAGAAAAAGCAACACTAGGACAAATGAGGATATCAGGAGTGGCCACAGCCAAGGTTCTGAAAATAAGAAATAAAGTCTCTAAGAATATTCAGCAAAGATCTATCCTACTGAAGGCAGGATCAGGAAGCAAAGAATTAGTATGGCATAATGGTAAAGATTTGGGACTGACATCAAAGAGATCCCAGTCTCAGCCAGGAAAGCTCACTGGGTGACTTTGAGTCAATTATTCTCTCAAGCCCAACATAGGCTTGTCATGGGGGTGGGGGGTGGGGGGAGGGAAATGGGATCTCATAGGCTCAAAGGCTTGGGGTTTTTTGGGGGGGTGGATGGGATCAGGAAGTGCCATGGAAACCCTGAACTCTTGAATGAAAGGTGGAATGTAAATCCAATAAAAAAAATAAAATTAGGAAGTTTACAACAATACAAATGATACAAATGTTGTCAGCCCTGGATCCATCTTTGGTCAGACTTTACAGGGATGCCACAGTGGGAATGGGAGAATAGCGAAGGGAGTAAATCATAACATTTTTTCACATGAGATCATGGTCAAGCTGCTGGCACCTGGAGGGGAGTGAACAAAGTTTGGTAGCAGCTGAGACAGGATATATAGTATAGACAGTATAACAGTTATAGTGCCCTTGCTTACCTTAATAGGGACACTAAAGTGACAGGTCAAGGTAGTTGTGATACTGACAACTCAAATAAGCAGGGGATCATGGTCCAAGATGAAGAACTTACTTTGGAAAGGGGAAAGTGTGAATTGGGTATTACACATCGGTCACACAAGAAGAGCACAGTATCCAAAAAGAGAAGCCATCTTCTGATTGGTGATTCAATTGTAAGGGATGTAAATTTAGGAAAGGATATGTAGATTTTGAAAGAGGTCAGGTGTCTGGCAGATGCTACTGCCAGCAGAGACAAGAGGTGTATTCTTAAGATAGTCAAGAATGCCAGTAAGGATTGTAATATTGATGCTATTATACATTTTGGCACAAATGATCTGTCCCAAAAGGATGCACTTTTTGTGCAGAATGATTTCCAGAGCTTGGGGTACGAGCTTAGTAGTATAGGTTGTAGGCTTATCTTCTCAGAGGTTTTACCAGTATATAAGGAACAAAAAGGTAAAGGCCAGCGTATAATGGAGTTTAATGTGTGGCTAAAGGAGTGGTGTAAAAGGGAAGGCTTTGGTTTTATTAGTCATGATGTCTGCAACTGGTCCAATGAAAAACTATACAAAAGAGATGGATTGCATCCATCAAAGAAAAGGTCTGAGTTACTTAGCAATACATTCACAGATTTTCTAAATAAATAAATAAATAAACATTTAAACTGAACAGTGGGGACAGAGAATTAATTGATACAGAACATTTCTGTCCCCAGCAATCCAAAATTAATAGGGTTGTCAGTGCATGTAACATAGATGTCTGTGTGGATAAGGTTATCAGCCCTGCTATCAAGCAAAACCAAGCATTTAATAGTGAGTGCCATACCATGTGCACTAATCAAACAGGTGGCAAGAAAGTAGGGGCAATCAGGCAAAACACAGGTTATGTAGACAGTAAACACAAGGTCAATCAAAATGGACTCAAATGTCTATACACCAATGCACAGAGTATGAGGAATAAACAGGGTGAATTAGAAATTCAAGTAAATGAGGGCAGATATGATATTGTTGCCCTTATGGAAACTTGGTGGGATGAAACTGACAAATGGAACATACAGCTAGAGGGATATAAATTATTTAAAAGAAATAGACCAAATAAAAGAGGAGATGGAGTTGCACTATATATAAGAAATAACTACATCTCTACAGAAATAGAGCACAACAATGATGAAAATTATCTTGAATGCATTTGGGTCAATATTAAATTGATATTAAAGGGACGGAAGATGATATTGCCATAGGTCTATATTATAGGCCACCCAACCTTTCTTTCGCGAACCTTTCGTCGCGAGCTTAAAACGCATTTATTCATCTGCGCAGGACTGGGTTAGTTTTTTAAATTTATGGGTTTTAATTGGGGGTTTTAAATGGGGTTTTAAATTGTATCTAAATTTTTAGGCCGTTATTGAATCAGTTTTTTATATAGTTTTTAATTTGTATTCTATGTATTGTGTTTTATTATTGTGAACCGCCCTGAGTCCTTCGGGAGAAGGGCGGTATACAAATATAATAAATAAATAAATAAACCAAACAGAGGAAGTAGATGAACTTTTTGCTAGTCAGCTAACTAAGGTATGTAGGAAGCACATCACAGTAATAATAGGGGATTTTAACTACTCTGACATCAACTGGGAGACAAACTCTGCCCCCAGTGGAAGACCCAACAGGTTCCTAGCAAACCTAGCAGACAACTTTGTTTCCCAAAAAGTAGAGAAGGGAACAAGGGGATCAGCCATATTGGACTTAATTCTCAGAGATGAAATGATAGAAGGTGTTGAAGCTATAGAATTCAACATTATGCAAACACAAGTAGTGGAACAAAGTCAGACTAGAGTCTTGGACTTCAAGAGAGCTAATTTCAATAAACTTAGAGAGAACTTGAGAAGTATTCCATGGATGAGAATCCTCAAGGGGAAAACAACTCAAGAAGCTTGGGAAATCTTGAAAAGTGAGATTATAAAAGCACAGTCTACCACAATACCAATGAAGAAGAAAAATAATAGATCTCAAAAGAAACCAGCATGGATGCATAAAGAACTATCTGACAAATTGAAAGACAAGAAGAATGAGTATAAAAGTGGAAAGAGGGGCAAATAACTAAGGCAGAATATCAGCAAATAGCCGAGCCTGTAAAGATGAAGTGAGGAAAGCTAAGGCTCACAACGAACAAAGACTAGCGGAAGGGATCTTGGAAGTTTTCTAGTCCAACCCCCTACTTAGGCAGGAAACCCTATACCATTTCAGACAAATTGTTATCCAATCTCTTCTTAAAAACTTCCAGTGTTGGAGCATTCACAACTTCTGGAGGCCAAGTTGTTCCACTGATTAATTGTTCTAACTGTCAGGAAATTTCTCCTCAGTTCTAAGTTGCTTCTCTCCTTGATTAGTTTCCACCCATCGCTGCTTCTTGTTCTATCCTCAGGTGCTTTGGACAATATCTTCTTTGTGGCAGCCTCTGAGATATTGGAACACTGCTATCATGTCTCCTCTAGTCCTTCTTTACATCAAACTAGAAATACCCAGTTCCTGTAGCCGTTCTTCATATGTTTTAGCCTCCAGTCCCCTAATCATCTTTGTTGCTCTTCTCTGCACTCTTTCTAGAGTCTCAACATATTTTTTTACATCATGGCGACCAAAACTGAATGCAATATTCCAAGTGTGGCCTTACCAAGGCATTATAAAGTGGCACTAACACTTCACGTGATCTTGATTCTATCCCTCTGTTGATGCAGCCCAGAACTGTGTTGGCTTTTTTGGCAGCTGCTGCACACTGCTGGCTCATATCCAAATGGTTGTCCACTAGGACTCCAAGATCCCTCTCACAGTTGGGGTTTTTTTGCCTAAATGTAGAACCTTACTTTTTTCACTGTTGAATTTCATTTTGTTAGATAGCACCCAATGTTCTAGTCTGTCAAGATCTTTCTGTAACTTGAGCCTATCTTCTGGAGTGTTGGCTATTCCTGCCAGCTTGGTGTCATCTGCAAATTTGATGAGTTCCCCATCTATCCCCTCGTCCAAGTCATTGATGAAGATGTTGAAGAGTACTGGGCCTAAAACAGAGCCTTGGGATACTCCACAAATTGACATGGCAGACATTGATCCGCCAAGGCTGCCAAACATTTGAAGACAAAAGAACAACCATAGCAAAAGAGAAGCGAGCACTCCGCAAAGTCAGAGCTACAAATGCTGTAACAATGGTGCCCACACATGTCTGTCCAACATGTGGCAGAACGTTTTGTGCCCATATAGGCCTTACCAGCCACCTGTGGATACATTGTGGACAGCCCACAACCTGTTAGATGTCAAGGTCCTCTTCGAACCCGATGGACGAACATCATCATCATCATGGTACACTTTTGATGACAAGTGATTTTTGGGGGAGGGGCAGAGAATTTTTTCCCCCAATTCATTCATTTAAAAATAAGACAAAAACAAATGGAAGTATGACAGAACTTTCAAATAAAAAGCTAGAACTGTTTGATAGTTTCATCATTTGTTGGGCAAAAATGAAAGGAAATGTTGCTTGCTGTTGAAAATGGAAAGTATGGAAAAGAAATTAAACCCCAATCTGGTGTAGATACTAAAAGCTGCCATGACAGTTTTACTGTTACTGCATTTTTTTTTATCTGGCAGTGATACAGTTTTGCTGGGTTATCAGAAACTCCATTAACAAGGTGGGGCTTCCTAGGCCTTAAATGAAAATTGCTGCAACTTTCCCACCAAAATCCCCATCAGTTAATTCAGTTATCTATGGAACTACACAAGCAACATAAATAGTCAGTACTTTTCCTCTGATAATATCCCCATTTTCCCTCAGTTGCCTCATTTTGTTTCAGAACAAACTGCAAACAAAATTGTCACAAAGTAATTGTAAATACATATAGCATGAAAATATATGTGAACAGAGAGCACTTCTAAAATTTGTGGGAGTTATGCAATTTTTCTGTCAGAGTGAACTACTTCCTAAATATTCTTAGAATGCCCAAGAAATAACTTCTGAAAAGGCTAGAAGACAATGAAAAAAGATTTTAGACCAGAGATTCTTAAATCCCTCAGGGTGTCATTTGGAGATATCCTTGGGGTAATGGAGCATTTTGTAATTGCTTGTTTGTCAATTGAATCAGTTGAATGTGGGATTGCCACTGCTAAAATAGAGGGGTTTTTTGGTTGGGGGGATGGTGTTAATAAAATTCAAGACTGGTAAAAGGAGTAATTGGGCCAAACAATTTAAGAACTATTGCTCCATAAAACATGTCATTTCTTCTGTGTTCTTTCACATTCATCCACAAGATACACCTTACATTTGCTTGTCTCAGACAGCAAATCATTTTCAGCAAAAGATGGAGTATGTATGCTCAGTTGTTGCCCTACATTGTCATATCAGTTTGAAAAGAAAAAAAATCATTTTTTCTGCATGTTAGAAAATATGCTCTCTCTCTCCCTCCCTCCTTCCCTCCCTCCCTCCCTCCCTTTCCCTCTCCCTCTCCCTCTCCCTCTCTCTCTCTCCATCATCTGTCTGTCTGTCTGTCTGTCTATCTATCTATATATTTATCTATCTACCTATCTTCCTATGTCCATTAAAAATGCATATTGTATGTTGTACCTACTGTTGCCTAGGCTTCTTTTGAATGCTAAATTGGCATTTATTCTGTTGGGTCTTTTGTTGTTATTCATGGTCTTCACTCTCTGTCACTGATATAATTCATTTCAGGCAAGTTTATTCCTTGTCAAAGCCCATTACTTTTTGGACTAAGTATTACTTTTTTTTTAAAAAAATAGTTTTTTCATTTTTTAACAAAGAATAAACATAAAAATCTCATCAAATCAATTACAATGTGCTGATGGGGCGTTTACATATGTTCTTGTGCAATCTCAAAATAAACATCTCTTTCATACAGCTATCTTATATCCTCTAGATCTCTTATTCAGTCTGGGTTTTTAACATATCTTTCCTTCTAGCCAATAATAAAATAACTCCCATATTTTATAATATTGCTTATCTTCTTGATCTCTAATTTCAAATGTCAATTTACTCATCTCTGCACATTCCATCATCTTCGTAATAATTTCATCTTGTAAGGGTAATTATTCATTTTTCCAATTTTTAGCAAACACAATCCTGGCTGCTGTAATAATATTCACAATCAAATATTTAACATCTCTAGTATATATTTCAGGTAAAATTCCCAGCAAAAACAGGTTTAAAGTCAACATGTTTTTTAATCATTTTCTCCAACCACATGTGTATTTTAGTCCAATAACTTCGTTTCGACACATGTCCACCGCATGTGATAATATGATCCAGGTATCTAATGACACTTCCAACATTTTTCGGATTTGTCCTTAGACATTCTAGCAATTCTTGTCGGGAGTAAATGGCACCTGTAAAACATCATATACAAATTCTCTTTGTATGCTGTAAACATTGTCATTTTATAATTATACATCCAAAGTTTCTGCCATGCCTCTAAGTCTATCCCATAACCAAAATTCTTCCCCCAAGCAATTGTTGTCTCTTTTACTTGTTCTTCTTCCAGTTTAACCTCTAATAAGTATCCATACAGCTTCCTAATCAAGTTATCATCTGAACCTGTTAAAATCTTATCAAAACTCGTTATATTGTTATAAAAACCTTCTGTTTTAAAATCTTTTACGTATCTGGATTGTATTTGCAAATAAGAAAACCAGTTCATTTTTATGCCTTCTATTTCTAATTCTAGCGTAGTTTTTAACTCACTCTTTTCATTCAACAATTCATTATACCTAGCAATTGTTTCCTTTCTAAATGTTACTGGATATGAGAATGCCTCAATAGGTGATACCCAAATTGGAATTTTTAAAAAGTAACTTTTCTTTATCTTCTCCTGGACTAAGTATTACTTTTTGCTGTTGATTAAAAATACATAAAATACACACACACCTCCAGAATGCTACTCTAAAGTGTGTTTTAGTCTAGTCTTGTTTCCTTTTTCTATTTCACAGAACAATACATCAAATAAACCTATGTGGTTAAAAACACAGCTAAATATCCAAACTATAACCCAAACATATGTCTTTCACTCAGCCACTGCTATGTTTAATAGTGAACTGACAGCTTGTACCAATCAAAGCATGGCTACAAGGAAACAAGAGGGACATAACTTTGTACTTAGGGAAAGATGGATGATTGAAAAAGTATAATTTTGTTTAAAAGGAAGAACCAAGGAAGAAATATAATCCAGTACAAATTAAGGACCTTCATAACCAAATTAGGTGGGGATCTGCACCTGAGCTCTTATGCCCTTTTTGGTTCTTTCCAGGAAAAAAAAAACTATCCTGGAAAATATCTGTGAATCAGTCTGTTAGCAAAATGCTGGCTATTTCTGTAAAGGAAATCTCTCTTTGTCTCTGTGCAAAACTGTTCTCATATATTTAGATGAACACAATTCCTTTTGATACCATTTTGAGCTGACTGTTCCATGTTTTCTATAATGCTGAAGTGTTGGAAATGATCAAGGCTATTCATTTAAGTCAGATATTCTTCTATATGTTCTAGAATTGGTTGTCAATCCAACAGAAAGGATTCATGGTTTTTACTTAGCTATAGATTTGAAGTAGCTCAGTGATGAACATTGGGTTTTTATATTAATATTAGGGAGACTTTTTCTTTTTCTATTTTCTTCTGCTCATAGCAGGACTAATTTCTTTACAAACCAAGTGTTGATTTTAACAATTTGTCATTTAAATATTTTTAATAGACTTGCTTGAGTCCAGTGTTGTTGCCTGTAGAAATAATTGGATGTCTTGGGCTTGTGGCAGACTTTCAAACAAAGTTCTGAACTATAATTCCTATTATTTTTCTTTCCTAAAAGGAGATCTGGGGTGTAGGTAAAATCCATTAACATTATTGGAAATAAAGATTGTATTGGTCACTGGCATATTCATTTGCACTGAAATAGATGTCAGTTTTAAAACGAGTTATAAAATGAAATTATGCAGGTCACAGAACCAGGATATCAGCAATAGAGAATATAGCTTTCAATATATCAAGATGGAAAACAATGAGTGTCCATGTATTTTGCTAAGCCACAAAAAGCAAAAATAACCAAAAGGAACACTAACCACTAACCATGTTTAACATGTTGAAAAAATGTAGCCATAGGACCTTGGCAATAAGATTAAGTGTGTTATGTGAATGCTGCCAATTTGTTTGGATCCATGCTAATAGGTGGCTATGAAACAGCTGCCAATGTTTTAGCAGTATTCAAACTACCTTCTTATTTTGCTAATGAGCATAGTTTATTTTATTTTAGAAAGTTTATTCTGCAAAAATCAGATAGAAATCCAATCCACAGAAAGATCAATGACTGTGTTATCAAAGTTCCCACCTTTTTTAAAACGTGTGCTGCACACATGATGCATATACAAAAGGGCAATCTTTTGATTGTGAGATCAGAGCTCCAACTTTTTTTTTTTAACTTCCAAACCTGTGGATTTTTCTGCCAGCTATGATATTGGTTTTTAGATTTCACTATTGTTCAATTCTTGAAGGAGGTTTTGTATCAATAAGAGAAAGGTAGTTTCTTTTAAAATCAGAAACGAAGATGGAAACCATCATAGTACATATAATAGTCTAGTCATAGGAACTAAATTTCAAATAAATTCAACTAGTTAAAAAAAATTAACTCATGAAAGTAAATATCCTGCATTTAAATAATGAAATCATTATAGTACCTTTATCTGAACTAAGGAGTACGATGCTCATGTCATAAAGTGTAATTAGTCTAGTATTGTAGGTGTGTTTCATGAATCAGGTAAAGAATATGCCAATTTCATGAATTAGAAGCACACTTACTTAATTCATACAATTTCATGGTTGAAGAAATTTTATGAATAGCACAGGGACTATCTGTGATGTGGCAAATGCCACAACTAGTTTTGATAGATGAGTCTACAACTTGTCCCGTACTGTCTTGCCAAAATCTCATTTAAAGGTTTCTACAGGCTAATTTATCATTGTAGAGAATGGGGCTACTGCCTTGACAAAAATAACATGGATAGGTTTAGGCTATTTTGAGATACATACATATCTATCTATATATATATGTTTTCTGAGGTTTTCGCGGGTGTTTGTATGTAGGTCTTTGGTTATTCGGGTTTTCTCCCGCGTAAAATTGGAAGTGTCTTGGCGACGTTTCGATGAAGTCTCATTCGTCATCTTCAGGCTTCAGCTTCGTGCTTCTGGGAGCAATGTGTGATTGCAGCTGTTTCTTCCTTTTTAACTGCTAGTGGGGGTTTGAACTGATTGGGTGGGAGCTTGGCTGTGCTCTGATTGGATGGGGTTTTTTTGTGCTCTGATTGGCTGGGGGTGTGTCCTGTTTGGGTGGGGGCTTGGTTGTGCTCGGATTAGTCTGAGTTGCAGGGGGATTCGAGCTGGTGGGCTGCATTGCTGTTGTTTAGCTTCGTGTTTGTGGTCGTGCTACATCTTCATAGTGGGTGTCTGTCTGCTTTTAAACCATGTATAATATCAAGGTTCATTTAATAACCTTGGGCAAGTTAATAACATTTTTGGGTGCCAGGGTGACATACATAGTCTGACATACATATTGTATGTATATGTATATATGTGTGTATGTATGTGTGTGTATATATATATATATATATGTGTGTGTGTGTGTGTGTGTATATATATATGTGTGTGTATATATATATACACACACACACATATATATATATATATATATATATATATATATATATATATATATATATATATATATATATATATATACATATATATACACACACACACATATATATATACACACACACATGTAGGTCTTTGGTTATTCGGGTTTTCTCCTGCGTAAAATTGGAAGTGTCTTGGCACGACCACAAACACGAAGCCAAACAACAGCAATGCAGCTCACCAGCTCAAATCCCCCTGCAACTCAGACTAATCTGAGCACAACCAAGCCCCCACCCAAACAGGACACACCCCCAGCCAATCAGAGCACAAAAAACCCCCATCCAATCAGAGCACAGCCAAGCTCCCACCCAATCAGTTCAAACCCCCATTAGCAGTTAAAAAGGAAGAAACAGCTGCAATCACACATTGCTCCCAGAAGCACGAAGCTGAAGCCTGAAGATGACAAATGAGACTTCGTCGAAATGTCGCTAAGACACTTCCAATTTTACGTAGGAGAAAAACTGAATAACCAAAGACCTACATACAAACACCCGCGAAAACCTCAGAAAACAAATATACACACATTTATATATATGGACATTTGTTTGGAATTAAGACCCTGAGTTCAAAAACATTGTAGAATACAAACTTCATGCAGCCCTGATCCATTTTATAATCTACAGAATTAATTTGCAACCCATTTTTCTTACAATATTCAGTATATAACAACAGCAGCAAAAATATATATAGAAAGGATGAAGCATAAACATAAAAGCAATACAATTAAACTAGATTCACAATGAAATTCAGTAACACTAAAATAAGAATAGTTAACAAACATTTAGTGGAAGAGAAAGCTTTTTGTCATTTTCTTAAATATATACTAGAAGAACATGGGGGGAGGGGTTTAAATACATCTCTTAAAAGTGCACTTCACAACCTGGAGCTATGCAAAGGGCCTTCACCCTTGGGCCAGGTGGACAGATTTCTGTCAGTGGGGACATCTTAGATTACCATTTTTCAAATTTAACAATTTTAGGAATATGTGGACTTCAACTCCCAGAATTCCCCAGTCAGGATGCACTTGGTAAAGTCTGGAGTGCTGATCTTCTATTAGTAGAAGTTTTGATTACTCCCCATTCATTTTTTAATACTCATTAATACATCTCACAATGAAGAGTCCTTGAAACAGTAATTATCCTCTTTTATCTGCTGCTTCCTACATGTTCTAATCAAATGGATGAAATATTCTTGGGGGGGGATTCCATTCTCTGTCAAAATGAGTCATATTCTTCATTTTCATGTTTTGTTTTCCTCTGTTTTGTTTAACATCTTAAATTAATTTTCTTCTCCTGGGAGGAAAGCACTTGCCCCTACTGTCTTTTCCAAGGCCATGGCTTCTGCCACAACCTGTGTGGATTTTTTAGCTTTTTATTTACTGATGTCTTCCTACCATTTTATTGTTCAATTCTTGAGGCATTTATTTTCCTTTTCTTTTTATGTAGTCAGCCTGCATTGCTTAAGTTCCCCAGTGAAATAGACATCAAAGGTGCCACCCCCTCAACAAAATGCATCAATCTTCTTTTCCCCTCCTGTTATTGAGCTAAGCTTTCGCAGAAGTCGATTCACGTGCATCACCTGGGATACTTTATTTAAAAAAAAAAACTGCCTTGGAATCTCTCCTTCTTTTAAACATTCTCTGATGCTCTGCAGAAATGATGAGATTTGCCTAAAGCTCATCTGTCAGCCAAATATAAACACCTTCAGGGAGTTACAAGGAAGGAGAAGCCCTTAGCTTTCCTTTGTTATGCTTTCTGCCATTTCTATGCCTTTAAAGAAAACTTGCTTCCTCCCTTGCTTTTTAAAATCGGCTTTTCTCTGGGGGGAAAAACCCAGCTCTTCTCTGGCTACTTTTTTTGTGGCTTCAGCGTTTCAACTCATATCCATTCCCTTTCCACTGTTTGCTGTTTTCACAAAGTACTGAAAAATGCAACTGATTTAGGTCTTTGCTTGATTTGCTGTCTTAGCTAAAAAAAAAAAGCAAAAAAAAAAAAAAGCAAAACCTTTCCATTTTGTTTGTGCGCATTTTTTGGTACATTTTTCCACTCCAGAAAATCCTCTGGCACAGAGAGGGGGATTTAATGATGATGAATGAATCTTTCTCCAAGCCACATGCCTTTCAACATTTCAGCACAGTGGGAATTGGATCAGGGATAGAAAGTAGCAGCCTCATGCTGCAACTGGGAGAACAGCGGGCTTGAGAAAACCTCATTCATATTAGTTCTCAGCTGAATATTTCTTCTGTGTTTTTATCATTCTTCTTCAATTTAATGGAAAAGAATTAGGTCTGTTTGCCCCCCCTCAAGATATTTTTAATAAAATTCTAAGAGCCAGGGTGCAGGATTCAATATATACTTACCTTAGGTGTGATATAGCCAATATAGGTAATAATTTTCATTGTACGATAATCTCTTCAGCAATCTGCAGTCTTCCAGGACAACCCAACAGAAAAGGAACATGGGAATTCCTTTGGAGTTTTTTTACCACATGAACAGAAACAGCCAGGGAAGTTGAACAGTGAAGAAGAGGTATTCAGTATCATTCCCTAACTTTTCTGTTCCAATTTTTTTAAACAAAACAAAACACTGAATGTATTTTAAACCATGTATTAAAGAGAAAGAGATGAACCCCAAATTGACAGGTGGGAGTAAAAAAAGAATAGTCACGATGGAGGTTATCACCAAATGACTAAACCCTGTCTCTTCTTTTATTTAGGAAGTGTAGACATTTTAATGTTGCTGCACCAGAGGATGGATAGAAATTAATTCCATAATATGGAAGCTGCCAAGATTAGCCTTTGGAAAGAGCATCAGAATTTATTGCTGCAGAGACATAAACTCTCTTCCCTAAATTTTCTAGGGGTAGCCTTTCAAACGCATTCATTTCTAATTTAGTAAATAATGATCACTGGCAGGTTAGTGGAATGTTGTTTATTTTTCCATTTCTCCTAAACATGTACATAACCCTACTGCCTTTTAGAATACATTCACTACACATGTGCCATCAGGAGAACAACTAGAATGTTTACTGGGCTTTTTCTACAAACTGAAGTTGCCCTCAATGGTATCAATTCATCAAGAATTCTCTGTGGTTGCTGGTGTGAAAAGCTTGATCTTTCCAGTCCAATAGGAAAAGAAAGCTTAACGGGGCTCCTTATTTGCTACTTCAAAATTAAAGAGCAAGCATTTTGCAACATGCTTCTAATTTAAATTAATTGCTTGTCTTTTCATGAAGAGTCAGGGGAAGTCTGCAGATTTGTTATTAGAGCGCTGTGCTATATGTAATACTTGAATTTCTTTGCTGAAAATCTGCATAGCATTTAAGAGTTTGAAAAAAGTTTTAAAAGTGGGATTACATCCTTTTGGAAGATGTAAGAAATGCTTGAGTTGAAGAACAATAGTGGAGAAAAGTTACTGCCATAATGTGTTGCTTATATTCTTGTCAATAGTATCGGATTGATAAATATGGACATGTTTAATTAAAATAAAATATCCAAAATAATGATTAACTCTGAACCATAGTTATTTCACTCCTTACCTTGAGAGATGGTGGTATAAACAGTTTAAACCTCCTAATCCCTTGCTAGAACTTTCATTTGTTTAGTTTTTCCAATGCTACCACGTTTCCCCAAAAATAGGACATGTCCCGAAAATAAGGTCAAGCCTAATTTTTAGGGTGGGCGTAAATATACCATTCACAGCTGATTCATGGATGCCACTCAGGCTGCTGCCTCCAGCAAGTGCAGCCACTTTTGCAGACAATTGCAGCTGTAAAAGAAGCCGGAGGCCAAGCGATGCACCCCACACACCTTGCACCCTCCTTACCTAATGGTGACAATCACAGAAGGCAATTCCATCCATGGAACAGCTGCCTTATGGGTGCTGCTCCAGCCAGCGCCTCCAGCAAGCACATGGATTGCAGCCAAGCGATCCGGCTTGAGGATGAGTCTCCTGCTGCTGAAGTGGCTGCACCCGAGGAGCGGTTTTGGGAGAGGAGGCAAAGGGGAAGCAATCACTTGCAAAACTCCCACCCCGCTCCTGCCTCTCTGCCTCCAGTCCCCTAGTCATCTTTGTTGCTCTTCTCTACACTCTTTCTAGAGTCTCAGCATCTTTTTTACATCGTGGTGACCAAAACTGAATGCAATATTCCAAGTGTGGCCTTAGCAAGGCATTATAGAGTGGTATTAACACTTCATGTGATCTTGATTCTATCCCTCTGTTTATGCAGCCCAGAACTGTGTTGGCTTTTTTAGCAGCTGCTGTACACTGCTGGCTCATATCTAAATGGTTGTCCACTAGGACTCCAAGATCCCTCTCACAGTTACTATTATTGAGCAAGGTACCACATATATGATACCTGTGCATTTTGGCTTTTTTTTTGCCTAAATGTAGAACCTTACTTTTTTCACTGTTGAATTTCATTTTGTTAGATAGCGCCCAATGTTCAAGTCTGTCAAGATCCTTCTGTAACTTGAGCCTATCTTCTGGAGTGTTGGCTATTCCTGCCAGCTTGGTGTCATGGGAGGTTTGATGAGAGGTGGTCGAGTGCCAAAAATGCAGGGGAGATTCCCATCTTTGGTTGCCCCAGCGAACAACTGGCAAGCGGCTGTGTTATGCAACAGCAGCGCAACCCCTCATGGTGGTCATGCTTGCCGTTCCTGCACCCCCAAAATAATAAGACAACCCCCCCCCCCATAATAAGGCCAAACCCTTATTTCAGGGTTCAAAAAAATATAAGACAGGGTCTTATTTTTGAGGAAACACGGTACTTCTATGCATATGCTTTCTAGGCAAAATCCAAAATAGGCTTTCATTCTTTTTGCCAATTCAATTATTACCCTATTTTTATCTGAAAATTCAAGGTTACATTTGCAGGCAAAGACTTATTTTATTGTCAAGATAACAACCAAGTGAGAGAAGCTGGGTTAATGGTTTAAATTGTGTAAATTGCAGAGGATCATGATCACCTTTTTAATTACAAGTAAAAATAAGAGAGGGGAGGGATTGCTCCCCATGTCATCCTGCCTGAACAAGAGGTGAGCTACCTGACCAGGTAGAGCAGGGGTTCCCAAACTTGGCAGCTTTAAGACCTGTGGACTTCAACTCCCAGAATTCTCCAGCCAGCATAGCATAGCATAGCATAGCATAGCATAGCATAGCATAGCATAGCATAGCATAGCATAGCATAGCATAGCTGGCTGGAGAATTCTGAGAGTTGAAGTCCACAAGTCTTAAAGCTGCCAAGTTTGAAGACCTCTGAGGTAGTGATTTGAAACTGGGAGTCTTTGATCCAGGAAATACCCCATCACTGCATCACAGTCATTCTTTAAATGTGTCAGGCTTTCCCTTTCCAACACATATACGTATTTTCTATTTGATCTCTCATTTGTTCAATATCATGGTCTTTTGCTTAAACTTCTGATGCATTACAAAATCTGTGGGGGCCTCATTACTGCACAATAAGTATAAAAGTTTTCACCTTATTCAGGATCTCCATGGAAAGGAGCAAAAAAAAATTAAGATAAAATGCCAGAATCCTCAGGAACAGGGCTAATTCCCAGGTTATAGAACACATAGACTCATAGAACTTTAGAGTCAGACAGGACCATTAGTCCAACTCTTTGCAATACGTGGAAAAACTAAACAAATAATCTATGAGAGGTGGCTGTCCAGAAATCAAGAATCTACAAATTTCCAAGCTAAACTATCCCATTATTATAGAGATTTTATTAACAAAAACAATTTAATTGTATTTAAATGAAATCTAGGTGGTTACAGATCATGCTAATTATTTGCATGGTTTGTTTTTAACCACTGTTTAATCCAGAATTTGATTAAAATATAATGTTATTATCTGCCTTAAGTGTTTAACTGGAGAAGTAGGATATAAAGTGAATAAAGAAAAACAACGAAATAATTTTCTGTAATGAGAATTTGTCTTCTCTTCCTGAGCTTCATTTCCCTTTATTTTCTCCCTGACTAGCTTGGTGTTATTTATCACTCTTTTGTATGATTGTTCAATTAATTCAGAAATAAGAAGCTCCATTCTGAATCTGTCCAATGTTACCATTAAGGGTTCAGACTCTGGCCATAACAAACCCCATATTCTGAGCCCTAGGTAACTGGAAAAGGAGAAGCTGTATTTTTTTTGAGGGCGGGTGGGTGATCCTCTGGGCACATTTGAAATTATGAAACCACGTTGTGAGAACTATGGCTGTTATGGCAGACAGCACTAAGTACCGTATTTTTCGGAGTATAAGACGCACCGGAGTATAAGACGCACCTTAGTTTTTGGGGAGGAACATAAGAAAAAAGCTGATTGGCAAGTGGATTGGCCTCCCGGAATACCCCCAATCAGCTGTTTCCAGAGGTGAATTTTAGCAACAGGTTCCTTGGTTGTGAGCTCTGTGCCTTGCTTTTTTTTTTGCTTTTTTTTTTCTGCCTCTGAAACTCCATTTCAGAAAAAACTTTTTCTGCCTCTGAAAGCCTCCGAAACAGAGCTTCAAAAAAAAAAAAAAAGCCTCTGAAGCTGTTTGGGAGCTTCTTTTCTGAAGCTTTGTTTGGGGGCTTCTTTTCTGAAGCTTTGTTTGCGGGCTTCTTTTCTGAAGCTTCGTTTCTGATGCTTTTTTCAGTCTCTGAAATCTCTGTTTGAGAAACTGGGCAGAGCTATATTTGGAGTATTTTATTTATTTTATTTATTTATTTCAATTTTTATACCGCCCTTCTCCCGAAGGACTCAGGGCGGTGTACAGCCTAGTAAAAATACAATGTATAAACATTAAAAAGAAGTTAAAAAGAAATATTATAACGTGGCCAAAATTTTTAAAACCATTTAAAATCATAAGACATAAATAACCCAATAAAATATCAATCCAGTCCCGCTTGATTAAATAGGTGCGTTTTCAGCTCACAGCGAAAGGTCCGAAGATCAGGCACTTGACGTAAACCAGGGGGAAGTTCATTCCAGAGCGTAGGAGCTCCAACAGAGAAGGCCCCTTCCCCTGGGGGC
This sequence comes from Ahaetulla prasina, assembly GCF_028640845.1. NCBI lineage: Eukaryota > Metazoa > Chordata > Lepidosauria > Squamata > Colubridae > Ahaetulla > Ahaetulla prasina. Next base: position 42,194,157 of record NC_080539.1, read on the forward strand.
CGCCAGCTGGCATTGCTTGGCGGACGGCACCCTGAGAAGGCCCTCTCTGTGTGAGCGTACGGGTCGGTGGGAGGCAAAAGGTAACAGCAGGCGGTCCCGTAAGTACCCGGGTCCTAAGCCATGGAGCGCTTTAAAGGTGGTAACCAAAATCTTGAAGCGCACCCGAAAGACCACAGGAAGCCAGTGCAAGCTGCGCAGGATTGGTGTTACATGGGAGCAACGAGTTGCTCCCACTATTACCCGCGCAGCTGCATTCTGAACTAGCTGCAGCCTCCGGGTGCACTTCAAGGGCAGCCCCATGTAGAGAGCATTGCAATAGTCCAAGCGGGAGGTGACAAGGGCATGAGTGACCGTGCATAAGGCATCCCGGTCAAGAAAGGGGCGCAACTGGCGCACCAAGCGTACTTGGTGGAAGGCCCTCCTGGAGACGGCCGCCAGATGATTGTCAAACGACAGCCGCCCATCCAAGAGGACACCCAAGTTGCGCACCCTCTCGGGGCCAATAACTCGCCCCCCACAGCCAGCTGCGGCTGCAGCTGACTGTACCGGGGTGCCGGCATCCACAGCCATTCCGTCTTGGAGGGATTGAGCTTGAGTCTGTTTCTCCCATCCAGACCCGTACGGCTTCCAGGCACCGGGACAGCACTTCGACAGCTTCATTGGGGTGGTCCGGGGTGGAAAAGTACAGCTGAGTATCATCAGCGTACAGATGATAACTCACCCCGAAACCACTGATGACCTCACCCAGCGGCTTCATGTAGATGTTGAACAGGAGGGGCGAGAGAATCGACCCCTGAGGCACCCCACAAGTAAGGTGCCTCGCGGTCGACCTCTGCCCCCCTGTCAACACTGTCTGCGACCGGTCGGAGAGATAGGAGGAGAACCACCGATAAACGGTGCCTCCCACTCCCAACCCCTCCAACCGGTGCAGCAAGATACCATGGTCGATGGTATCAAAAGCCGCTGAGAGATCTAATAGGACCAGGGCAGAGGAACAACCCCTATCCCTGGCCCTCCAGAGGTCATCCACCAACGCGACCAAAGCTGTCTCCGTACTGTGACCGGTCCGGAAGCCGGACTGGAACGGGTCTAGATAGACAGCTTCATCCAGGTACCGGTGAAGCTGCCATGCAACCACCTCTCTACAACCTTCGCCACAAAGCGAAGGTTGGAGACTGGACGATAATTACCCAAAATAGCTGGGTCCAGGAAGGCTTCTTGAGGAGGGTCTCACCACCGCCTCTTTCAAGGCAGCGGGGAAAACCCTTCCAACAATGAAGCATTTATAATTCCCTGAGCCAGCCTCGTGTCACATCCTGAGTAGCCAGCACCAGCCAGGAAGGACATGGGTCCAGTAAACATGTGGTCGCATGTAGCCTCCCCAGTAACCTGTCCACGTCCTCGGGAGCCACAGTCTCAAACTCATCCCAAATAACCTCAACAAGACGTGCCTCTGCCATCCCACTTGGATCATCGCAATTTTGGTCTAAACTATCCCGAAGCGGAACGATTTTATCGTATAGATAACTGTTAAACTCCTCGGCACGTCCCTGTAGGGGGTCATCCCGCCCCCCCTGTTGAAGGAGGGAGCGAGTCACCCGAAACAGGGCGGCCGGGCGGTTATCTGCCGATGCAATGAGGGTGGAAACGTAGGAACGTTTCGCCTCCCTCATTGCCACTAGGTAGGTCTTAGTAAAAGAGCTCACTAGTGTCCGATCAGCCTCGGAACGGCTAGACCTCCAGGTACTCTCTAGGCGTCTTCTCCGGCGTTTCATCTCCCTCAGCTCCTCAGAGAACCAGGGAGCCAAGTGAGATCTACGCCGGGTCAGAGGCCGCAAAGGCACGACACGGTCCAAAGCCCCAGCCGCGGCCCGCTCCCAGGCCGCAACTAGTTCTTCAGTCGTGCCGTGGGCCAGATCCTCAGGAAACGGCCCAAGCTCCGTCCGGAACCTCTCAGGGTCCATCAGGCGCCTGGGACGGAACCAACGCATTGGCTCCATCTCCCTGCAGTGGTGAGTGGCGGTCCGAAAGTCCAGGCGAAGGAGAAAATGATCCGACCATGACACTGGTTCCGTCACTAAATCTCCTAATACCAGATCATTAATCCTGTCCAGAGTGGATTAAAAATCAAATCTAGTGTGCCTCCCCCCATGTGTGTAGGGCCATCAATTACTTGAATCAGGTCCATGGCCGTCATGGAAGCCTGGAACTCCTGAGCTACCGTTGATGACAAGCCAGCCGATGGCAAGTTGAAATCCCCCATGACCAAAAGTCTGGGAGTCTCAACTGCCACCCCGGCAAGCACCTCCAGCAGCTCAGGCAGGGCTGTAGTCACGCAGCAAGGAGCCAGGTACGCGATCAACAGACCCATCTGATTCCTATGGCCCCACTTCACAAGGAGGGATTCACAACCAGATATCTGAGGCACAGTGGACTCCCTCGGCTCTAGACTTTCTTTAATCACAACCGCCACCCCGCCACCCCTACCTTGGGCCCTCGGCTGATGAAATGCACGGAAACCCGGAGGGCACAGTTCGACCAGGGGAACACCCCCCTCTGTGCCCAACCAGGTCTCCGTAATGCCCGTAAAGTCCACGGACTCCCTCTGTATAAGATCATAAATCAGGGGAGCCTTATTTACCACGGACCAGGCATTGCATAGCATCAGCCGAAGACCCAAGCTCTGAGGATCTTGGCCATCCGGGGAATGAGTGAGGACTGAGGGGCCGGAGCACGTGATCACCTTTAAACATCGAGCACGTGCTCCCAGAGAACGATACGACCCCTTGCCTTCACCATATCTGCCTTTCCCACTTACCGTACAAATGGAATAACACTCTACGCTCTGAACATCCCCTTCCCCCCCTGACTTCGGACCGATGAAATAAAGCCATGAGCACGCATTGGGACTGGACATACCCTCCCCCCCTCCCCGGTGGGTTTTCCCCCCCACCCATCTCAACCCTCCCCCCCCAACCCTTAAAATCCCCATTAAAACTCCCCTTAAAAAATCTATTAAAACAATTAGTTAAAAATCCCCTAAGTCTCCTAGATTTAGCATGCCAACTCTCGGAGTATAAGACACAGATTTTCACCCTCTTTTTTTGGGGAAAAAGGTACGTCTTATACGCTGAAAAATACGGTAAATCTGTTCAGGTATATTCATCAATTTATGAACTTTCAGTATCAGACATCAAAATCTCTGGATCAAGTTGACTATTTGCCTCAGACTATTTCTTCATTGACTTTCCATGCTCCCCCTCCCCCAAGAAATGTCAAGAATTGACTGTGCTAAGCTTCCAGGCTGTGACTACTTCCTTGTAAATGCTGCCTTTCATAGGAAGTACTTAATTCCAGGCATGACTACACAGTATCAGCCAGTCAGCATTTCTGTCTTCAAAAGTAACATTTTTCAGAGGCAATCCAATTTTTTTTGGGGGGGTGGAATATCAGCAACTGTTTAATGTTTAAAAATTGCTGTGGCATCCAGTGATACTTTAAACCTCTTTGGATTTGCCTGAACTTTCTTTTACTAACCATGCTTTTGATTAAACCACAGATGAAAGCAAGGAACTGGCCTTAATTTTGTATAAAAACAAAGGCCACAATGTTTTCACAGAAGAGAACTGTATGGTTCTTAAAACTAGGAAAGTTTTAAGTTGAGAGCTTATCTGAATGGTAGTAGTATCACTTTAGGCAGCACTTTGTATTACAAGGATTTACCATTGTCTCTATGGTGGTCTATGGCTGGAAAACACTGGTTTTCTGATCACAACAGAAAACTGTGTATATGCATCTGAATGGACTCCAATTATCCTCATAGAGGTGCTAGCAATCTGGTGCAACTTGCTGAAACCACCAAATATTCTGGATGCTCTGCAAAACCTGGAAGCTTTGTTTTATTATTATATTCACACAAATATGAGATCACAAGTGCCAGTACTTTAGCTGGTGTTGGCCTTTATATGTATTGAGTTTTCCCCAAGAATTTAGGATATCACAATGTATTGCCATGTTAGAATAGAATAGAATAGAACAGAATAGAATAGAATAGAATAGAATAGAATAGAATAGAATAGAATAGAATAGAATAGAATAGAATAGAATAGAATAGAATAGAAATCTTTATTGGCCAAGTGTGATTGGATACACAAGGAATTTGTCTTGTGCATACGTTCTCGGAGTACATAAAAGAAAAGATACATTCATCAAGAATCATAAGGTGCAACACTTAATGATAGTCATAGGGAAACAGTCAATATAAATCTTATGGATACCAGCAACAAGGTTACAGTCATACAGTCATAAGTGGGAGGAGATGGGTGATAGGAACATTATATGTGTGGATCCAAGCAGTGTGGCCTTTGTAATTAAAAGATGGAAATTTTGTCAATGCACAGATATTTTTAAGTGGCATCTAAGATTTTTTGGTATGGCATCCAGTGTGCTGATAACCATTGAGACTTCTGTGATTCAATTATAACGTATTATTTCAACTTTGGTTTTCAGATCTTGATACTTTGTGATATCCTCCATTTTTTGTCTTCTATTCTACTATCTCCTGGTAGTAGATAATATCAATTATCACCTGTGATTGGACACAGAAGGATTTTTTCTCTGGTGCATGAGCTCTCAATGTACATACAAACAACAAACAAAAAACCATAAGATACCAATAGAAGAAAGTAGTAGAAAAGATGACAAGGATAAATGATAATACCGCCACATTGCATGGGTAAATATCCTTAGACATAAGACAATACTCTGGTAATTGAGATGGCACAAGGGAAAAAAATGTCTGTGTCTAATTGTTTTACATGCAATGCCCTACAGTGGCATCCTGAGGGAAGGAATTGAAGCAGTTTATGTCCAGGATATGTGAGGTGTCTGTAGATATTTTCTTAGCTCTCTTTCATATCTGTGCAGTATATAGGCCCTCAATAGAAGACAAGCCAGTTGAAATTGTTTTTTCTGTAGTCCTAACTATTTGTTGAAATCTGTTTCTGTCCCATTTGGTTGTTGAACCAAACCAGATAGAAGTACAAATGGCAGACTTAATAATAATTCCTCTATAGCACTGTATCAATAGCTCCTGGGACAGTCTGAACTTCCTGAGGAAACAGATAGAACATTCTTTGTTGTACCTTTTAATGATGATTCTAATGTTAGCTGTTCATTTCAAATCCAAATGAGATTACAGAACCCAGAAACTTGAAATTTTCTACCATTGATACTGTTGTCTAACATTGTAAGAGATGGTTGAATAGGAGGGATGCTCCTAAAATCCCCTTTCATTTCTGCAGTTTCAATGTGTTCAACTCCAAATTGTTCCAGCTGCACCACAGGGTCAGTTGCTCAACCTCCTGTCTGTATGCAGACTCATCACCATCTCAAATGAGACCAATGACTGTTGTATCATCTGCAAACTTCAGTACTTTAACTGAGGGATTCCTCAAGATGCAGTCATTGGTAGAGAGTGGGGTGTCAAACTCAAGGCCCATGGGCCATATCTGACCTGCGGAGTGCTTAGATCTGGCCCATGGGGCTGCACTGGAAACAGCGAAGGACTGGCCCACAGTGCCTCTGCCAGTGAAAATGGGCTCCCAATCTCCATTTTCAGCTGGGACGGCCTCCCTCTCGCAGCCCTCCCAAGCTCCATTTTTGTTGGCAAAGGGCTGTAGGAGGCCATCCCAGCTGAAAACAAAGATTGGGAGCCTGTTTTTGCTGGCAGAACACTCGGGCCACCACAAGTGCTTCTGACACGAATGATGTCAAGCAGTCCAAACCCACCGTGGCCATGCCCCCTGCCCGCCCCGCCCCCCAATCAAACACAACCCTAAGGTGGCTCTCAATGAAATCAAGTTTGACACCACTGGTATAGAGAGAAAAGAATAATGGAGAGTGCACACAGTCCTGGGGGACACCTATGCTAATTGAAAGGGTAATCAGTGTGATTTTACCTAACTTCACCTGATGCTTTCTATCTGTCAGAAAGCTTATAATCTATTTACAAGTGTGGTCAAGCACAGCCATCTGTTTAGAGTGAAGAATTTCTGGAATGATGGTATTGAAGGTTGAGCTGAAGTTTACAAAAAGGACCCTTGCATAGGGCATTGGGGATTCAAGATGCTGTGCCTCATTAACAGCATCATCTGTTACTCAATTTGCATGGCAGGCAAATTGCAAGTGGATCTGTGATTTTCAGGTGGGCCAGCACTAACCTTTTAAAGGTTTTCAAAACTGACAGATGTCAGAGCAACTGATCTGACATCTATAGTTCTATATGTTATAGTCTGTAATTGTGTGGTTTATACAATTCTATATAACTCTGTAATTCAATATGTCTCTAGTTCTAGATTCCATGTCTGAAATTTTATATTCTTTGGTCATTTATACTCTGAATAGATATTTCCAATTTTCTTCTTGAATCAACCTATTTTAGCAATCTTTGTCCGTGTGCCTAACTATCTTTTGTTCATTCCAGCCCAGAATCACTTGCATAACCAGGTAAAGATGAAATTAGGTTCTGACAGCCTTGGGCATTTTCCCTGGGCAGCTGTGCTTCTTTTCTGATAACACTCTGAATTTTGAGTGGTGGCCATTTCCCTGCATTTTGGTTCAAACTTGTCAATGCTGTGGATTGCCAATAAACTTTCCAGTATTCTGAGGCTTCCTGCTGTGCCACTGGCCACTCTCCATCATTCCAAAGTGTGTCTTATCTTTCATTCATACGTTTTCCTTCCCTCCCATAGCATATTTGGAATGTCAGGTTTTTTTCTTTCTTTAGTTTTGCTCTCCTTTGTCTCCCTTATTTTTCTCTTCACACCATTTGTATATCCAAGGCCCTTTTAACTGGGTGGCTTAACTAATGTCTAAGAAAATATCCTTCATAGTAATAGGAAAGCATGTAAAGAAATACTCCTTCCATTGCCCAATCTTTAGTCTACAGGAAGGAGAAGCTAATGGGAAAGAAATAGATGCTAAAGTTGTAATAGCAAATCATATCGAGGATGAAAAGCTCAAAGAAAACAGAAGCTGCCAATGTGGTTACACATAAAGCTGAAAGGAAAGACAGAAAAAGAGGTGGAGAGAGGAAACATATCACCAAAGGACACATTCCATTAGCTTAGAACTGTAGCGGTAGTTTAGAAAGGCTAAAACTTGAATCAGCTGGAGCTGGCAAAAGATGCTAAGAAATACAAAGGGGCTCCTTCAGATTTGTTCAAATTAAAAGAATTGAGATATTTTAACTGAGATACTGAGCTCAGTTAAAATGCTGAAGAAAATACAAGTTACTCAACTCCTTATCCCCCAACATGTTCCACCAACCAATCCAGAAAAGTAGAACATCGGTGTAAAATGAAGCCTAAAAGTAATAAAAACATGGCCAGAAAAATCCGCTCACTATGGCTGTGCATTTCTTCAAAGGAATACTTTGCCTTGGTGGCGTTTCAACTGAAGCAGCTCCTTGAAACTAGCTTGCAAATCACTCTGTTCCACTTGCTTCCAACACCAAAGCAAAAGAATCACGTTGCTTCATGTCACTCTGCTTTGGAATCTTTCTCAGTTTTCTCCCGCAGAATTTGTACTACTGTGAGAAAGGTGAGAAAAGCCTTCTCCTGCAAAATTGTCTAAAGTGCCTTCAGCTGTGTTACTTGGGAAATGTTGTAGGATTGGCTGCTGTGTAAATATCTTAGTGAGTAAAAAAAGATATTCATGTTGTTGGCTTCACTAAATGTTATGAACAGCCTTGCTGGTATTTCAATATTAAGATCTTTTTCCCAATTTGTCCTCATCACTCTTTGTAATTTTTCATCAGAATTTATAATCTTATAAACCCTACTAACGAGTCCCTTTAGCCCAATTTCATCTTTCATAATCCGAGATACTAAATATTCAAATTCAGTTTCACATCTATTTATCGAATAATTTTCCTTTAGTTTTTTTGTCCATTTTTCTATCTGTATTTTTTCAAACCAACTTAACCCTAATTTTTCAATAATTTCTTTATTCCTCCTTTCATTTCCCATAACTTTTATCCAATCTCTAATAATTTCTATATTTTCCTCTTTAATCACTTCATTACGTTTTATATTATTTTTAATCGGCCAAATTCAGTTGTCTCCCCAAAAGATTATATCCGAATTAAAATTTTAACAAATTTATTCCACATTTTACTTAATCCTTTAACCAATAACTTCTACTTACACATTTTAAATTTGCTTTATCTAAAACCACCTTGATCCAAATTTCTATATCCCTTAACTCTAAGTCTCTCCAATAGTTATCTTCACCTTTAAGTATTTTTACCACTATCCGGATACCATACGCCCAGTAATAATTAAATAATTTGGGGATTCCTAATCCACCTTCCTTTTGATTTTGATACCACATTTTCTTCATTAATCTAGGTCTTTTGCCACCATTGCAAAATTTATCCAGTTTTTTCTGATATCCTTCAATATCTTTCTCTGTCAAATTTAGTGGTAGCATCTCGAATAAAAAGTTGAACTTGGGCAGCAACATCATCTTACACATTGCAATTCTACCAAACCAAGACAACTTTAAAATTTTATATTTATCTATCTTCTTCTCAATTTCGTTAATCACCACATCATAATTAAGTTTTTTCAATTCTTTAACCTTAAGTGAAAGCACTATACCCAAATATTTCAATGTGTTTTAATCCTTATCCCAAATTGCTCTTGCATATTCTCAGACTCATTACCATTACTATCCATCAATAATTCTGACTTTGACCAATTTACTTTCAATCCTGTCATTTCTTCAAATTCTATCAAATGCTTATATATCTTTTCAAATCTTTCTCTACATTTTTCAAAATAATTAAAGTATCATCCATACAAATTTATCTTATACCCTTATATCCTTCTAATTCTTCATCTTTTCTATCATTTTGTCAATATTTCCATAGCCAATAAAAATAATGTTGGGGACAGGGACATCCTTGTCTCGTACCAGCTTCTAATTTTATCTCTTCAGTTAATATTCCATTCACCTTCACTCTTGCACTGCTCTTTTGGTACAATTTTGAAATAACATGTATAAACTTATTACCAAAGCCTAAAGCCTCCACAATTACTTTAATTGTTTCCCATTGTACAGAATCAAAAGCTTTAAAAATATCCAATGATACTATACCAATTTTATCACCATTATATTCAGCTACATCTATAATATTTAATACTCTTCTAACAATATCACTCATGTATCTACCCTTCACAAACCTACTTGATTATAACTTATATATCTATCTATAAATCTATTTAATCTATTACTTATAATAGCAGTAAATATCTTTGCATCCTGATTAATTAAAGAAATGGGCCGATAGGACTCAATCCTTTCTAAATCTTTATCTGGTTTAGGAATTAGGGATATCACCGTTCTATTCCATGACGAAGGTACTTCCCACCATGTAATATTCCATTGAATAATTTTTGCAATCTTGGTATTATTAATTCTTTAAATTCTTTATAAAACTCAACAGGTAATCCATCCTCACCTGGAGCTTTCCCTAATTTTAATTTTTGTATTATTCCATTAATCTCATCTTGTGTTATATCTTCTTCCATCAATTCCTTATATGTTTGATCAATTTTCACCACATACTTTTCTAAATAACTTTGCAATTTTCCCGATTAATTGGTTTCTTTGAATATAGATTCTGAAAAAAGTTTCTAACCACTTCACATTTCTCTAATTTTTTATAACATCTTATACCTCTATCATCTATCAAAACTCCAATTTCTTTCTTCTCTCTTTTATCTTTCGCCATCTTTGCCAATAATTTAGAATTTCTATTACTAAATTCAAAAATTCCTATTTAAAATCTCAAATTTCTTTTACTAACTCTGTATCTTCTTCTATCATTTTATTTCTTAACATATTAAGCTCCTGAAGAATTTTTTTTCTTTAGTAAGCAAAATTGATTTTCCAATTCTTTAATCTGATTTTATCTCTTTCCATTTTAATTTTATAATTTTTATATTTCCTACTTGATAATTTAATACTCTCTCCTCTAAACACCGCTTTCATCGCATCCCAAACAATTTCAAATTTAACCTCCCCGTTATCATTTAATCTCCAACTTTCCTCCAATTTTTTAAGTATCCATTTTTTATCCTTTTCATTTTTATACAATTTCTCCTCATATCTCCAATAGCTTCTTTTTTTCTCAAAATTAAAATCTAAATCCACCATAACTTCTGCATGATCAGAAAATTCCCACATCTACCTTATCCACATTATTCAACAAATCTTTAGAAAGAAAAATATAATCAATTCTTGAATATGTATTATATATCTTAGAAAAAAGTGTATACTCTCTCAATTCCTTTAACCTCTCCACACATCAACCACGCCGTTTCGAAGCATCCACATATTTAAAATCCCCATTTTATTTGCTCCTCCACAGCGGGTGGGATTAGTACTGTCTATTTTATCTCTGATTAAATTAAAATCCCCAGCCACAATTACTTTCCCTACACTTTCATTCTCCAAAATTTTTGTTATTTTTTCAAGAAATTCTCTTTGTTTTTCATTCGGTAAATATAAATTAACAAGTGTCACTTTTTCCTCATTAAGATTTCCAACAATTATTACATATCTTCCATCTTCATCCAAAATTACCTTATGTTTTTCAAAGTACACCCTATCTGATATCAGTGTTGCAACTCCTCTAGCTTTTGAAGTTCCAAATGCTTTTTCATATATTTGCATACCTTTTATATACATTCTATTTGAATCTTCAGATTTCTGATGGGTTTCTTGTAAAAATAAAATGTCTGGTAAATCCCTTTTAATCTTAAGCTCCAATCTTCTTCTTTTAATCTGATTCCCTGTACCCTTCACATTCCATGACATTATTTTTATAACTCCCATTTAAAATATAAATTTTTTAATCCTATCCCCGCATCTTCCTTTCTGTGCCCACCACCCGACATTAAACTACCATATAAACAACAATAAGAAAACAGAAAAAAAACAAAAAACAAAACAAACAATAAAGTACAAACAATCTTCTTCCCCCACATCCTCATCGGTTTCGCCTCTATAAAGAGAATGGGGAGAGGGACGTGCCAATGCCCGGGCACTTCTTCGGGCTGTCTATTTAAATTCATCACTCAAAAAAAAGATAGCGATGACCGCATTCAGCTTCATATTTTCCAAGACTCTTATCTGCTTCTTCTCCTACTGTATCCTCACGACTCTTCTTCTGTTCAACCAACACAGGTGATATTTCTTTCCTCTTTAACCCTTTAGAGTCTTGCCTCCAATAGCCCCTTTTTCTTCTTCTGAGATTGATGTTTCCACGTATGTTCCACCCATCTGAAGCATTTGATCTTTTATCTCCATTAAATCCTCCATCTCAATCAGTCCAAGCTCCGTAAATATAATAATGCATCTATATCTGGGGTGATTGTACGCATCCTTCCTTTATAAAAAAATTTCAATTGTTGTGGTGGGCTCCAATTGTATTTAATTCCATTTACTCTCAAAACTTTTGGAATTTGGTTTTAAAAAAATCTCCATGCCCTTTCTTCTCTTGATATATCCGGGAAGACTTGAATAGTCTTCCCTTCAAACTTCAAAGCATCTCCCAACTCTCTTAACTTGGCCATAACTTCCAACTTATCACCAAGATTTGCGAACCTGACAAGCACATTCCTGTTAGAACCATTTTGCCTTCTATATCCAATTCTAAAACACTTGCCAGGTCTGCTATTGTGAGCGTAAGTTGCGTATCCAAATCATTAATCCATTTCAAAACCCGCTGTTTCAATTTATCTTCCTTTCTTCCGAGATTCCTCTGATAACAAATTATATTTCCTCATCTCTTCTTCCAAAAGACAAATTCTCTTATCTTGCTGCTCATTTTTATAAAATATTTTGCCAATTTGCCGATCTACTTTTGCCTCATGCACATGCAGCTGCTCCATTTCATCTTTAATCATTGTCATTTCCTCTTTTTGTTTAGCAAAGTTATCATTCATATCTTGCTTTAAATTTTGCACTTCGGATGTCAGTTTAAATGTCAAATTATCTATACGCTCTGATAGTCCTGCTATTTTTTCCCCAATTTTATTTAAAGCTGCAGCAATTTGCTGCGTTTCTGAAAGTTGTTGAGTCATTTTGAAAAAAACAAAAAAACCAAAAAATTTCTCAAACTGGGATTCCAATTTTTCAAAGAGTCTTAGTGAAGATCAAAGGACAGCAGTCAAACCAATTTTACAGAGGGTCTTGATGAAGATCAAGGGACGACAATCTTTTAATTGAAGCGAAACGGCTTATTTGCACTCGTTAGTAGCTTATCAGTAACTTATGAGTCATATTCACTCCACAAAGAAACACAATTACCTCACAGCTTAATCAGCGCCATTTTTTCTCCACGTCGGCAGAGAAAAAAACAAACAAACCAGCTTGAACTTCAAAACAAAGTCCTTTTTGTTTTTCTGTAATATAAACAAGCTATTAATTTCCTCTCAAAAGAAAAATAAATAAAAAAAAATTATCCACTTAATAAAAGCTTCTTCAGCCAGTCAGCCAGTCAGTCCAGCACAAAAGATCGATCTCTTCAATTAAAATTCTTCTCATTAGCAAATTCAGTCTTTGATATTTCTTAGCCTCAGCATTTAACACAGAACACGATAATTATAATAAGGAAAGCAAAAGACAGCAGTTTATTCCAAACTCATTGTATCTGCCAGTTCGGTCATCCCACGCAGTAAAAACTCCTTAATTCAAGCAGTTTCAGATGACCTACCAGTTTTAAATTCAGTCTGCTGGGCTATTAACACTTCCACTTCACGATTTATTAACTTTCATCCATAACGGTGCATTCCAAACAGCATTAATCCTCATAAATCTTCATTATTAAGCCCTGTGAAGTGAAGGAAAGGTCCTTACCCCACCACGGTCATGGCCACGCCCCCCCACGGTCATGGCCACGCCCCCAGTGCCTTCAGCTGTGTTACTTGGGAAATGTTGTAGGATTGGCTGCTGTGTAAATATCTTAGTGAGTAAAAAAAGATATTCATGTTGTTGGCTTCACTAAATGTTATGAACAGCCTTGCTGGTATTTCAATATTAAGATCTTTTTCCCAATTTGTCCTCATCACTCTTTGTAATTTTTCATCAGAATTTATAATCTTATAAACCCTACTAACGAGTCCCTTTAGCCCAATTTCATCTTTCATAATCCGAGATACTAAATATTCAAATTCAGTTTCACATCTATTTATCGAATAATTTTCCTTTAGTTTTTTTGTCCATTTTTCTATCTGTATTTTTTCAAACCAACTTAACCCTAATTTTTCAATAATTTCTTTATTCCTCCTTTCATTTCCCATAACTTTTATCCAATCTTTAATAACTTCTATATTTTCCTCTTTAATCACTTCATTACGTTTTATATTATTTTTAATCGGCCAAATTCCAGTTGTCTCCCCCAAAAAGATTATATCCGGAATTAAAATTTTAACAAATTTGTTCCACATTTTACTTAATCCCTTTAACCAATAACTTCTACTTACACATTTTAAATTTGCTTTATCTAAAAACCACCTTGATCCAAATTTCTCTATATCCCTTAACTCTAAATCTCTCCAATAATTATCTTCACCTTTAAGTATTTTTACCACTATCCGGATACCATACGCACAATAATAATTAAATAATTTGGGGATTCCTAATCCGCCTTCCTTTTGATTTTGATACCACATTTTCTTCACTAATCTGGGTCTTTTGCCACCATTGCAAAATTTATCCAGTTTTTTCTGATATCCTTCAATATCTTTCTCTGTCAGATTTAGTGGTAGCATCTCGAATAAAAAGTTGAACTTGGGCAGCAGCATCATCTTACACATTGCAATTCTACCAAACCAAGACAACTTTAAAATTTTATATTTATCTATCTTCTTCTCAATTTCGTTAATCACCACATCATAATTAAGTTTTTTCAATTCTTTAACCTTAAGTGAAAGCACTATACCCAAATATTTCAATGTGTTTTTAATCCTTATCCCAAATTGCTCTTGCATATTCTCAGACTCATTACCATTACTATCCATCAATAATTCTGACTTTGACCAATTTACTTTCAATCCTGTCATTTCTTCAAATTCTATCAGATTGGAATGTGAATTGGAAGAGTAGAATTATGAGAACTTTATCTATAAGGATTAAAGAGCACAATTATAAAGTTGTTTGGAAATGGTATTTGACTCCAGTAAGATTGTCACAAATGGATAAAAAAACTAGTAAAAAATGTTGGAGATGTGAGTTGGAATTGGGGACTTATGAACATATGTGGTATAATTGTGATAAGGTTAAAAAGTTTTGGCAACAATTGGAGAAAATGATATTTGAAATGATGGGGAAAGTAATAACATTGAGAGTGGAAACTATATTATTGTTGGTAATTAAGGAAATAGAATTAACAAAATATGAAAAAGAATTGATTAGAATTATGATTATAATAGGTAGAATTATAATAGCTAGATATTGGAAACTGGATGTGATTTTTAGAATAGAAGAGTGGAATTCTGAAATGTGGAAATTAGCTTTAAATGATAAAATGACATGTGATATTAAAATTAGAAGTGGTGTGTATAAAGAAGATATTTTCTGGAAGACTTGGAAACCATTTGTGGACTTTGCGCTTGGAACATTGGACGCTTCAGTACCTGTACCTCGAGAACGTGGATTTTGGCAATCATGAGGATATATCCGAAGACCCAAATCTTCCTTTTATGTATAGCACAAGGGTGTAATAATGTATTTTCTTTTTGTTTGTTTGTTGCAAAAAAAAAATAAAAAAAAAAAAAAATGAACAGCCTTGCTGCACAATGGGAACTTCCTAACCTCTTCTTTGTATTACTGACCAAAAGATAGATGCTATGGGAACATATTGCTCACCTTCTTATTTAATAAGTTCTGTAGAGACTCCACTATTTACTTTCTGTAGATCCCTTGCCAAAGCTTTGGCAAGTGGTTTGAATCACATGAGCAGCCCATCTTGCATTATTGATGAATAGAGCAGTTGGAAGAGGCAAGCAGAATTCTTTTCTTTACTCTTGACAAATCATTTTTTGAATATTTTGTCACAGATGTCCCTCTATATCACTCACTGAAAGATTCACATTAGAAGTCTTGCAGGCTGCAAAGATCCAATCTTCCTTCCTTTCTTTCTTTCAGTACAATTTTTCTGTGCATGGCAATTATCTTTGAACCCCTGCATACATGCTGAAATTCTTCCAGTCTTGGTGGTTTTAATGCATGTTGCTAATTCACAGTACTTAGTACTCACTACTGTACAGTCATGGCTAGGAGGCAAGGCTGTGAAGAATCATTCAAGATGAACTAAATTGCTTTAGAGGTGGAAACTGGGGCACTCTTTCACTTCAGTGAAATGATTTACAGCACCTTAAGAGAGATAAGCAAAATGAATCTAAGTTGCTTCGTACAGGTATAGTATTTACTTTGAATGAATTTAACATTTCTAGGGCCAAATAAATTGCATTCTGAGTAACTGAAATAACATGTTAATAGTTTGGCTGAACATTTATTATTATCTTTTAGAAATCCTGGAGAACTGATGAAGAGCCAGATACTAGAAAAAGGCAAAGGTCTCTATAAGAAAAGAAGGTGGAAAAAAGAATATCGAAGGAATTACAATCTAAGAAGCCATGGTGACACAGTGGTTAAAATGCTTAACCACTATAATGCCTGTAAAATGGTTACAGGCTGACTCTGCTCACAACCAGGAGTTTGATCCTCACTGGTTTAGGGTTAACGCAGCCTTTTATCCTTCTGAGGTCAGTAAAATGAGAACTCAGATTGTTGGGGGTAATCTACTCACATTTCTAAACCACTCAAAGACTGCTGTAATGCAATATGGAATGGTATATACGTTTCAGTGTTATTGCTATTTCTATTTGATACTGATACCTCTGAAGATTCCAGAACGGATCTTGATGAGATTGATTGGTAAGCACCTTGCAAACATTATGGAAAAAACAAGACAATATGGATTTGTTGTGCCTTGCCTGCCCCCCTCTCCGCAGCTGGGCCCCTCTCATCTCCTGTTATCTCAGGCAGGGACTGATATTGCAGACGAACGGCCTGGCATGCCTCCAGCCCCCAGTCCTGGCACCATGCCTGGACAGACCGAGCAAATAAACCCCTCCCCCACAGCATGTGAACATGAGGAGCCTGAAGCCAGTCACGAGCTGGAATTGCCGGCAGCTGGAGGGTGGATGGATCCACGCTTCTGGAGAATGGAGAGGTGACATCAGCAAAAGGAAGGGAGGGGCAGGCCTGGATAAGTGCTGAGTCATGGAGCCACACCCCATGGCCTATATAAAGATCTGCTTTCTGGCATTCTTTGAGTCAGGCAAAGTCTAATTTGGATTGATGAAGTCACATCTTGGACTCCTGCCTGCCCTGAGAACTCTGACAGAACTTTGGCAAAACTGCAGAGGCTTTGTGGCCATGCTTGATACAGACTTCCCCGACCCGGCCGCCAGAGGAGGAGTGGGACATGACAGGATTTATCAAAAATAAATCTTGCCTAACTATACTAATTTCAGTTTCTAATTGGATATCAGCCATAATAAATTGTAAAATTGCACTCACACAAATACATAAAGCGTTTGACAAAGTATTCCATGTAATGTGATTATTATATTAGTTAATTAGGGCTAGACTGCATGACAATCAATTGAATTTATTGCTGGCTATTGATCTTAAAGACTATTTATCAATAGTTCCCCATTAGACTGGAAAGAAATATTGAATTTTGTGGTCACAAGGATCACCTATAGGTTTGTATTATTCAACATGTCTGTTAATATCATTGAAGAAGAGAAAGAGGAATGTTTAACAGATCTGCAAAATTGAACAGAAAATCTAGATGACAAAAATCAAACTCCAAATAATCCTAACTCATTAGCAAAATAGGTTGAGAATAACAATGTTAAATTTAATAGAAATAAATGACAAGTTTTTCCTTTAGGAAACAACAGAATGTACAGATACAGAACATGATGTATCTGGCTTGGCAATTATATTTGGTGAAAGAAAATAAGAGTAGTACTTGATTTAGATGGGAAGTCAAAGAAACATCCTGGAAAAGGCAATAGAAAATGACTTCCATATTGTCAAGAAAACAGAATTGTGTGTCTCCAAATAGATGACATAGTTGAATGTGAGTCAGTAATATAATTATGCACTGCCTCAACAGATATATAGTTTCCATATAGTGGAAGTAAGAATAACATTTATCCCACTCCATAATGAATATTATTCAAATTATTTAAAGGGATTTAGAAGAACTAGAACAACTTCAAAGAAAGACAGTGAGAAAAACTGAAATGAAGTTTATGAACACATATTTAAATAATTGGGGTTATTTTGCTATTGTGTAAGATATTAGGAAGGGTGTATGATAGCCTGAAGGAGGACCTTTAAATATCTGAAGATATATTACACAGAAGGTCAAGACAAGATATTTTTTCAGAATGTGGAATGTGGAGCAATGGATTATAGTTATAGGGAGACAGGTACTAATTGAATTTCAACACCCCCCCACAACCACACACACTCATAACCAGGACAACCAGGACAGAACACACATAGAAACGCGCATCAACACTAAGCAGGGAGTTGCACTTAGAAGTTTTTCCAGCTTTATGGTACTTTGATTCTGTTAATCACAATAAGGAAAGAAAACCCACAATAGTGCTCAAAGAAATCCACACACAAGTCATCCAATTGGAATGAATTATTCAATATTTCTAATCAACACATTCTGCTTACTTTTCAGACCAACCTTTGCTATAGTATTTACATTGTGTAAGACAGATTCTTCTATATGGAAATCATCCAATGAATTTTGTTTTGCTTTCCCCCCGGAAGTAAAGAAAGTAGGTGTTTAAATAAGTATAGCATCATATTAACTTGAGAGAAAGTTCAGATTTTTGCCTTGCTTCTAGCTTTTAATTTGAAGATGTGGCAAATTTGGATGGATTACAAGTTTTCTTGCTTGCTTCCATACTTGCTTTCAATGGATCCTTGGGCATGCATGCACGCACACACACACTCCATTTTGTTTACTAGTGGGCTTTGTAACTTGATCTACTATTTTTTCTCAAGTGATAATTAGTCTTTCTTTTATCTACTCAGCATTGATTCCAACAGCTAATATTAACCATTGTGCAACGAGTAAAAAAATTTCTGATTGAGATGACCAAGCTGAGCTTGAGGGAGGGGTCAAATGCATCATTAGTCATGAGTCCCTGGGCACCCACAAGTCCAACCATTCTTGAATGCCTTCTTACTTCCCGCTCATTTTCCCTGACTGCTAGTAGCTCAGATTCTTGCAGAGAGCTTAAGCTTGCAATAAATCTTTATAAATCTTTATACTTATTTCAACTGCCTGGATTCTCCTGATTTCCTGGGTGCTTGACATTTTTTCCTACAATTTCAAACAACAACAACAACAAAAAAAAAACATTCGGCATATTTGTCATACTGAAAAAATTCTCAAACCATCACTCTTCATCTTCTTCCCTGATCAATACTTCCCATTTTGCAGTCGGCTGTGGAAAGATTATTGTCTACAAAAAGTGAAGTAAAACCAGCCATTGCCCATTTTTGGTTTAGTAGTGGCAACTCACATGTTGAATTAGTATTTTGAAATGGAACTGTTATATTGTTGTTGGCGTTTTCTCTGGACTCTGTAAATATTACAAGGACCAGGTTCAGTTCAACACTTTATATAATCTTTTCAGGACTAAAGAAATTACTCCTGCATCTAAATGAAATCTGAATCCTTTTAGGCCAGAAGAAAGCAGTATTATTCGTCTCAACACAATCAGGATAAATATATTTATGTATCAAATATAGATACTGCCTATCTCTATCTCTATCTGAAGTCTCACTCAACTGAAAAAAAGACAGAGATTCAGCCCATGGAATTATTTAAAGTCGTCCTAATAGGGAAAGGCAAGAATGAAACTAGGAAAAACTGCAGACTTTCCATAGCCCATTAGAGACATGTACAGTATCTGATCCCATCTACAGTATTTTCCACCTATGGCTATTTCCAGTGCTGCATGGTTTTCCTCTAACAATAAAATGAGACTGTTTATATAGGCTAAAAATAATCTAATTTCCTTCCTATGACCATAAAATCCTAACAGCAAATTAAATTCCTAAAAATTTTCTTTCCATAGTTCAAGACTCTTATAAAAGGTTTTTTCTTCTTCTTACCAAAGCTTGAAAAGTACAACTCTTGATACATACACTGATACAAGTCACTGTTTCTTAAAGATTAGATAGTCTTCAGATTCAGAACTTGAAGAGCTTAACCAGAGAAAGCCTCAACTTGCATCACAGGAACTAGCTGAAGAATCAAGATCAGAGGAGATGAAGGTGAACGCAAAATTAACTAAACCCAGCAACCCATCACAAATTAGAAAAATATAAGAAGAGTCAATGTGAATATTTTGTTGCAGGAGTGTCCAGAGATCAAAATAATCAAGATGGTGGTTGCAGTTATGTGACATGATGCATTATGAAAAGGGTGAGATTTCAGTCAAGTTACAGCTGCCATCTTGACTTTTCTGACCTCCCCTGTGGATCCCTCTGCTTGGTTGCATCAAAAATTTCAAATATATAACTAAGCTCAAATCATGTTCTGACACTCTCTGTTCTAAGATATATTTGCACCTTGGCAACACTGTGATTTAATAAATTTTCCCAGCAATTCAGGTATATAATAATTACTTTTGAAGGGGAACATTTATTATGAATTCATAATGTAATGAAAATGTAATATAATAGAGTATAATGTAAAATGCATTGCAAAAGCTTAAATTGTATATAATAGAAAGCAATATGAACCAATCAAATCCTGTATGTATTATTAAATGATAATGATTAAATGACAGTGATTTAACTAAATCAGAATTGAAGTTTCAATTGCTTGTATACTGAAAATATACTAAAGGCTAAATGAAATATTTTATTTAAAGTCCTAATTTGTAGCACTCTGGAATTAAAAATAAAACTTTTAAAGTTATTCTGAATCTGGTAAGTAAGTACAGAAGAGAGGTAGCTTGATGGACTATTTAGGTCAATTTTCTGGGTAGATTGAATCCAGTTCTTTAGGGTAAAAATAAGATTCTTGATACTGTACTAATCCAAGCTTTAGGTCTCTTTGAAGTTGGAGATGCAATTGAAGCAGAAGGAAATGATAAATTGGTTAAGATCAGAAGTTCATTTTATCATGTTGAAGAAGACAGTTGGAAAAGACATAATTCTGTCCTAACTAAATCAAAAAAGATCACCTTCTCAGTTCAATCTTTTATATCTCAGAATGCTTTGTCTGAAATTTTCTCTTAAAAATATGTAGCACTTATGCTTCAGCAAATTCATGAAGTGTTAGGATTAGGGTTAGGTTTAAGAGCTAGGGTTAGAGTTAAAAGCTGTCCATAATCTGAGAACTGGTTTTTCTGAAAGATTCTCCCCAAATGTATCACAGTTTATGTTAAACAAGCCTGACACTATGCCTCTACTCAGCAAGGGACACTAAGAAGTCATTTTCTCCCACTTCTTCAAAATCCAATAAGAGATAAATCTCTTGGTTGTGAATGTCTTTACTATCATTATGAAGGAACAGCACATATATAGACAAAAAAAAATCACGCAGGTAGAAGAACAACTCTAAACACCAATGTGCTATTGAAGTCAATGGATGTAGAGGAGATTAGCTGGGAGCTAGTTTATTTCTTTGTCTTATGTCATATGCATGGTCTGAGCTACTTTCTTCTTGGAATTGTCTAGATATACGATGGCAAACCTATGGCACGTATGCCAGAGGTGGCACACAGAGCATTCTCTGCTGGCAAACGTGCCGTTGCCCCAGGTCAGATCTCTGTGGCATTTCTTTCATGAGCTTCTGTTTCCCTGCAAATGAGGAAACAGAAGCTCATGAAAGAAAAAGATCTTACCTCTTGCCACGCTGCCAGTGTTGGGATGCCCCACCTCCTGCTGGTCAACTGGTCTTCAGCTCTCTGCTGTGCATGTGCATGTCTGCACATGTCCGCTTATGCCCCATGCATGTGTATGTGGGCATGCATATCCGCATGTCCATGCATGTTCATGTGCATGTGCAGTTTGGGCATGCACATGTGCAGTTTGGGCACTTGGTGTCTAAAAGGTTTGCCATCACTGGTCTAGATATTTTCCCTTCACTGCCAATTGAAGAGTTTCAAAGCATAGTAGATCCTGACAAAACTCTCCCTCTTCTCTTTGCAAAGTGACCCAAAGTTAATAATTTTGCTTATAACTTCAAAAATATCTTGCAGCAATTTCTCTTGTTTCCCATATCTGTCCTTGCTTGACTTTCCCTTCCACATTGGATCTCCTCCATCATGGTCAACCTGATCCTGACTGCTTCTACTCTTGGCTCTTAATCAGAGGTGAGCGTCACATACTGTAACAACCGGTTTGCCTAGCACCAGAAATGTGAGCGCGTACATGCTTGCAGCGTCACAAAACATGGCAATTCACTCACATGTGCCATCACTCACATGTACCATCCATGTGTGCAGCATCAAAAACACAGAGATATAGGACAGGATCGCACCCAGGCTGGTGGGTGGGCAGGCCCTTCCGCAGGATGCAACTACCGGTTTGCCCGAACTGGTCCGAACTGGCAACAGCCCATCACTGCTGTTAATGCTGTATCTTTTACAGCCAATCCACTGAGTGTTTTCCTCATTGCTGAACCTGCCAGTCATTCTCTCTCTTCCACTTTCTGAAATATTGCCATCAAGACTTGCCAAACCTCTCAGTTTGTTGCAGGAGGACCCTCTTCCCTTTGCTACCTGCCCCAGCAGAGCACAATAAGGGAAAACAAATTTATGTTTTCTCTCTTTTACTTTCTTCTTTCTTTCTTTCTTTCTTTCTTTCTTTCTTTCTTTCTTTCTTTCTTTCTTTCTTTCCTTCCTTCCTTCCTTCCTTCCTTCCTTCCTTCCTTCCTTCCTTCCTTCCTTCCTTCCTTCCTTCCTTCATAAAAGTCATTTTGGTTTTAGCAATGAGGACACCACTTCCTAAAGCAGCTCTGAGAGAATATTTGTTAAAGCAAAGTATAGGTCTTATTCTGAATATTAGTGTCCCCACACAATACATGTAGATGGAGGTAATCTTATTGATATAGAGTAAGTTAAAATGATTAACTATATTTAATTAAATAACTCTGCAGTATAGTTTTTTTAGCCAATGCTTTATCCACACTTTTTAAATTGATCCACAGAAAGATATACTTTAGTTTTTTTTAGCATTTCATTATAGTAAATCTGGTGGCTAGTAACAACAATTGAATTTATATATTATATTGCACAAATTTATGGGTTTTTAGAAAAATTGACTATTGGAGGAGTGACTTAGAGATCAATGAGTTAATATATGAAAAAATATGATTGTGTTTTTTTCTAAATAGTATAGCAGAAATGACTGGTCCAAAATAACAGTATAGTGGCAAAAATGGGCTATGACCCATTTCCCATCACCATTTTTTGATGGGAAACATACTGCTATAATAACAAAATGAGTGAGTGATTTTGAATGGAAAAGTTCAATGAGAGAATGTATGAACTCATGTTTCTTCTTTTTGAATAGGGTTAAAAATTAATAATATTTGTAATGTGCAGTGTAACATGCCTCACACCCAGACTAAAAGTGTTAAATGCTGTTGTTGGTACAAACATAGAAATGCCAAACTCTGTTGAGATGAACAGTCCCTCCAATAAATGAAAACAAAATTGAAAATTTAGTAGGGCTAGACTGAAACTTTGTCATCAAATCAAATTTCTTCCATTACACTTTCTAACTTCCTATCTGTAACCATCAACGCTGCCATTGATTTCGTGATTGCTTATAATTTTATTTATACCAACCCCCAACCTCATTTGTGAAAAGATAACAATTCAGAATTTTATATATAGCAGTTCCCATGAGATTCTAATATTCCTACTATTGCACCAAGTAGCAATTGTGTTTATTTTCCAAGTTCAGAGGTTTGATCTGTAGCCAAACTCTGATTTTTATTTTATTTTATTTTATTTTATTTTATTTTTACATTTATATCCCGCCCTTCTCCGAAAACTCAGGGCGGCTTACATTGTGTAAGGCAATAGTCTCATTCTATTTGTATATTTATATACAAAGTCAACTTATTGCCCCCTCAACAATCTGGGTCCTCATTTTACCTACCTTATAAAGGATGGAAGGCTGAGTCAACCTTGGGCCTGGTGGGACTCGAGCCTGCAGTAATTGCAGGCAGCTGTGTTTAATAACAGGCTATCTTACAGCCTGAGCCACACCGCGGCCCCTTATTTATTTATTTATTTATTAGATTTTTATACCGCCCTTCTCCCGAAGGACTCAGGGCGGTTCACAGCCAAACTAAAACAGTAAATAATATACATAATAAAAACAATTATTAAAAATCTTATTAAATATCAGGCCAAATTAAAACTATTTAAAACCATAAAAACCCTAAATAATTTTCTTCTGTGGCATTCCTTAGCAATAGGTTCCTCTCTGAGTTAGAAGGTTTAAGCTTCTCTTTGAGGTTTCTCATTCACTAATGAAGTCTTGTGCAGTAATTGGCTCAGAGTTAAGGGTGAGTCAGAAGGGCCTCTCAAAGTGACGGGCTTGCCCCTGAGCCTGTTGAGGAAGCCACTGATAGTGACTAACTCAGCTGCTCAGATCCTAGTCAGAGACAGGACAGGCAGTCGATTTTACAGAAAGAAGGCTATATGAAGCAAGACTCTAGAAAATAAACTTGGAAAAGGATCTGTTCAAGAAGAACAAAGGAAAAGTAAATTTACTGCAGATACAAATAACTGGTTGATTTTATAACTCAATAGATAAATTCAGGAACTGAATTTATCTATTGCTACAGTTGCTACTGATGCAAAGAAGGAGAAATTGGTGAGGGCATCATGCTAAACTGAGCTGTTGCCATATCTGATTCACTAATTGCCAGCTTCAATAAATGAGGGCATGTTACACCAATAACTGGTAATTTGAAAGAGGTTCCCCTGTGATAAACCCACATTTCATGGATTTCAGATTTAATATCAGTTGCTTCAGCGCTCGCAGTAGCACTGGCACAGTTAAGCTGAAATGGATTAGGCTGATCTGCTTTTCCCTATTATTTGCTTCCCTCTCCTCCCACTTCTGCTTGCCAGAAGCATCTCATGAATGAAGAAATGTCACTTTGGATGAACATTCATTGTATTGGAACACCTGATTAGAAAGTAAGGAACAGCTGGGCTATGCAGTTTTCTGTGTCCCTTTGTGGCAAAGGGGGTGGGGGTGGGGAAAGTGGAAAGCTCTTTCTCTATTCTTCTGTCATCCTTTAGATCTGCAAATTTCTGTTCCTTTTGGGATCTGCTGATGTGACTAATAAGGATGAGATGTAGCACTTTTCCCCATGTAGAAAGGATGCTATCAGTCCTTTCAATGTGCACTGCTTCCTAGATTGATTTTTAAACCACTTTAATTTAAAATTTGGGATTATTGTGTGGTTGAAAATATATAGTTGGATCACCTCAGACAAACTAATAGGAACTGGCAATTTTAGGATTCATTTTATAACCTTAATCTGAGACATATAGTTCTCTTATAATGGTCAGCAACTGTTAGTATAAACAAGTATTGAAAGCTTGACACTGCAGCTAGGATATTAACATCAAAGATCAGAACACTCCCAGAATCATTCAGTCCATTCTGAAGACTCATTTAATGCCAGCATTTTTCCCCAGGGCTACAGTTTCAAAATATGCTGCATTCTCTTAATCTGAACAATTTAACCATTCTTCTAGATCTCTATCTCTAGATAAAAAATCAATTAAGATGCAACTGGGCATCTTAAGAGATGAATGGTACTTGATTCTTCTAGATGTAGAACTCCCAAATATTTCAGCTTTGGCATCTGATAATATCCTTCTTGCTAGATATATGGAAGAATGGAACACATCAGAACTACTCACTCAATCTCTGTGCATGGAACCTATGTATGAATATCTGAATAATTGTTTTGATCTGCTTTCAAGAACCCAGAAAGTAAATAGACTATGCATCATAAGGATTTAACAAAGAATGCATGTGAAGAAATGAATAGAATATCTGTAAGACATAAATGTTAATGATAGCTGTTCAACAGATAAATATTTTTCCTCTTTAAGATTTATGAAATGACATTGCTCTTTCTTTCAGTGTTAAAAATGTTGGTGACAATGATAAATACTTGTGCCCATTGTTAAAAAGGCAGGGGGGTGAAGGGGGTGAAGGGAGGGGGGAAGGGGGTTTTGAGGGGGGAGGGGGGAAAAGGGGGGAAATGTTTTTGTTTGTTAAAACTTGTTAAAGTTTTGTTAAAACTTGTTAAAAAAAAGGCAGTCACTAGTAAATGCATGTTATCAGGGTTAGTGTTTGGGGACATTTTATTTTTGGTATTTTAAATGTTCACTATATTATTGGAAAGGGCGGAGTGAAAAGCACAGCCAAAGGAGATAGAAATATCTCACTTCATGACAACTAAACATACAATGATAAGCAAAAGACTATTAAATCCAAAGATTAATGATTAATGAAAATATGAACTAAAGTTCTCCTGGAGGAATTGATGCATTGATTATGATTCCCATATTGTGAGAGAACCAACCAATGTTCAAAATATAGCTTCTAATGATCTATCTGTTCTAAGTAAACTCTGGAAACAATATCTATTGATTGATGTTCCTCAAACAAAAATAAAGAGCTACAATCAGTATTTACCTTAATTGGATTATTTCTTAGGTGTTAACATGTTTTCTCATATTATACTGTTTCACAGAAGTCAGAGACACATTTAGTGGGATTAAGAGAGACAACTTTCTTGGTGGTTCTTTTGAAACTCTATACAATAGAACATTATAAAATTCCATCATTATCCAACCACTGACAGAAAAAGTTAATATTTTCTTGTATAAGCTTTATGCTTTCACTTATTATTTCAATCTTTTTAAATTGTTAAGCTTGAACACTATTTTTTATTTTAAAAAAGCAAGAGAATAATTAAATCAATTTTTTTAAGAATGATGTAGAGCACAGACACAAATAATCTGCTCCAATGAGAAGATGAAAAGGATTGTTTATTTATTTATTTATTTATTTATTTATTTATTTATTATTTATTTATTTATTTATTAGATTTGTATACCGCCCTTCTCCCGAAGGAATCAGGGCAGTTCACAGCCAATAAACAATACATATAACACAGGTTAAAAACAATATAAAAAACTAATTCAATATATGGCCTAAAAATTGGAATAAAGTTAAAAACCCCATTTAAAAAACCCCATTTAAAAACTACTTTTAAGCTAACCCTGCGCGCTGAAACAGAAGCGTCTTCAGCTCACGGCGAAAGGTCTGGAGGTCGGGGAGTTGACGAAGCCCCGGAGGCAGCTCATTCCAGAGGGCAAGAGCCCCCACAGAGAAGGCCCTCCCCCTGTGGGTCGCCAGTCAACATTGTTTGGCCGATGGTACCCGGAGGAGGCCCTCTCTGTGGGAGCACACAGGTCGATGGGAGGCTACTGGTGGCAGTAGGCGGTCCCGTAAGTAACCCGGTTCTATGCCATGGACCGCTTTAAAGGTGGTGACCAACACCTTGAATTGGACCCAGAAGACCACTGGGAGCCAGTGCAGGCTGCTCAGGAGAGGTGTCACATGGGAGCCGCGAGGTGCTCCCTCTATCACCCACGCAGCCGCATTCTGGACCAGTTGGAGCTTCCGGGTGCCCTTCAGGGGGAGCCCCATGTAGAGAGCATTGCAGTAGTCCAGGCGGGATGTAACAAGAGAAACCCGGTCCAGAAAGGGACTCAACTGGTGTATCAGGCGAACCTGATAAAAAGCTCCCCTGGCGATGGCCGTCATGTGTTTTGGTACTATCCCTATCAAAGATGTACAGTATCCTTTTAATCCCTTTTCCTTATATTTGGGCTTTCATTATGGGCACTTTTTGAGTTTCCCATATACACTTGTCAGCTTCTCTTTACTCACTATAAGGGCTCCCTTTACTAAATCCTTAAGGTATACTAAAACTAAAATCCCACAGCATCTCTGGACCCCTCCATAATTGGATAACTGCATTCCTGTCAAACAGGCAACAAGTGGTCAAAATAGGGAGCCTATCAAATCTTGCAACTGTTAATAGAGGTGTCCCCCAAGGCAGCATTCTAGGACCAACACTCTTCCTACTAAATACACATAAATGACCTTTGTGATCATATTATAAGTAACTGCATTCTCTTTGCTGATGATGTTAAACTATTTAACATTACCAACAATGCTTCTACCCTTCAAAAAGACCTTGATTTTGTGTTAGAATGGTCAAAAAATTGGCAACTCCAAATTTCATCCAACAAATGTTTTGTCTTACACATTGGCAAAAAGAATCAGAACACAAAATACAAGTTAAGTGGACATGACCTTGTAGATGACCCTCACTCTGTCAAGCGCCTTGGAGTACTCATATCTAATGATCTAAGTGCCAAAGCCCACTGTAACAACATCACCAAAATGGCATTAAGAGTTGTAAACCTAATCTTGCATTGCTTCTTCTCCGGTAATATTACACTACTAATCAGAGCATACAAAACGTTTGCTAGACCAATTCTTGAATACAGCTCATCTGTCTGGAACCCATACTGCATATTGGACATTAATAGAGTGAGCATGTCCAGAAAATATTGGACATTAATACAGTGAGCGTGTCCAGAAAATATTTCACAAGAAGAGTCCTCCACTCCTCTGCTCGCAACAAAATACCTTATGCCATCAGACTTGAAATTCTGGGTTTAGAAAATTTAGAACTACACCACCTTCGGTATGACCTGAGCATAGCTCATAAAATCATCTGCTACAATGTCCTACCTGTCAATGACTACTTCAGCTTCAACCACAACAATACACGAGCACACAATAGATACAAACTTAAAGTGAACCGCTCCAAACTCGATTGCAGAAAATATGGCTTCAGTAACAGAGTTGTTAATGCCTGGAATGCACTACTGTAGTTTCATCCCAAACTCCCCAAAACTTTAACCTAAAACTGTCTACTGTTGATCTCACCCCATTCCTAAGAGGTCTGTAAGGGGCACGCTTAAGAGCACCAGCATGCCTACCATCCCTGTCCTAATGTTGCCTTTAATTGTATTCATTTTATGTATTCAATTCATGCTTACATATATTATCTAATATGTACTCAACAAAATAAAATAAATGAAAATACTAAAGTCTGCCAACTGCCTGTATCTATAAGAAATCACTCGTCTCTTATTTACTCTTGTCATAACTATCATCTCCTTTCCTAGAGGTTTTTGCAAAATAGTTGTGCTAGAGCAGGGGTAGTCAACCTTTTTATACCTACAACCCACTTTTAGAATAGAATATAATAGAATAGAATTTTTTATTGGCCAAGTGTGATTGGACACACAAAGAATGCATATGGTGCATATGCTCTCAGTGTACATAAAAGAAAAGATACGTTCATCAAGGTACAACATTTACAACACAAATGATGATCAATATATCAATATAAATCATAAGGATTGCCAGCAACAAAGTTACAGTGATACAGTCATAAGTGGAAAGAGATTGGTGATGGGAACGATGAGAAGATTAATAGTAGTGAAGATTTAGTAAATAGTTTGACAGTGTTGAGGGAATTATTTGTTTAGCAGAATGATAATGTTTGGAAAAAACTGTTCTTGTGTCTAGTTGTTCTGGTGTGCAGTTCTCTATAGCGTCATTTTGAGGGTAGGAGTTGAAACAGTTTATGTCTAGGATGTGAGGGGTCTGTAAATATTTTCACAGCCATCTTTTTGACTTGTGCAGTATACAGGTCCTCAATGGAAGGCAGGTTGGTAGCAATTATTTTTTCTGCAGTTCTAATTATCCTCTGAAGTCTGTGTTTTTCTTGTTGGGTTGCAGAGCCGAACGAGACAGTTATAGAGGTGCAAATGACAGACTCAATAATTCCTCTGTAGAACTGAATCAGCAGCTCCTTGGGCAGTTTGAACTTACTGAGTTGGCGCAGAAAGAACATTCTTTGTTGTCCTTTTTGTATCTCTGTTAGTAGTAAAATTTCTAACCACCCTCCAGTTTCACAGTAATGATGATTTATAAAGTAGGGAAGTAACTTTACTTTGTAAAATTTATAATTTGACAATTTGACAAAACCCCTACCGCCTACCATGAAAGCTGGAATGCCCATTAGTGGGCGGTACGGACCAGGTTGACTACTACTGTGCAAGAACCATGTAAAAATTGTTTTATAGTCCCTGCCCTATAAAGGTTTGCCAAATTTATAGCACTCTTTTGGCTCTCTATCAGCCCATGTTTGACTTTTCATCTGTATAGAGCCTTGTGATTTCTCTCCTTGGCCATTCCATTTTTTCTTTTCTCCCTTTTACAGGGTCACTTCTCTTAGGGCCTTTTCCATGGTCTCCTTTATCCCTTCTAGTGTCTTCTGCTTTTTGAGCTACTTTCTGCTAGTATTTTTGCTCCTGTCTCTGGGTGCTGTTCTTGTACCCAAAATATGCAGCATGAATTTACACATGGAGGAATTGCTGAAGGACCACCTTTTCCAGCATTTCCTCCTTGCTTAATATATCAGGTCTAAGCCACTTTCTTCCTAGATCTCTTCCTAGATCAAAAAGCAAACCCACATTTTCTTTATTCCTTCCTGAAAATTGTAAGGATTATTCATGAAATCTTTGCTGGAATGATACAAAATAACTTATTTTACTCTTTTACTCTGTTATTTCTTTTGCTGATAAATTGGTATAAGTTCTCTGTTTTTCTAGTTAGGCAAGTTGCTAACCTAGCTATTCACTATTGGCCATTTACAAGCTACAGCAACTCTCTTTCTCTCAAACATAGGGAAAAATGATTCAGTATCTTTCTTCTCTGTGTCCTTCCTTTTGCTGGAAGAAAAATCTGGTTCAATTTCAAGCCAGGAGAAAGATGCTAATATTAAAATGGAGTCAGGCTCCAGGAAAGGAAGTCTCTGTTTATTTGGTAGCCATAAACTAGTGATAGCAGAATGTTTCTGGGGTGGCTGACAAAGTGGGGTTGAGAGTAGGTGCGTTTTTATACATTTTTTGGGGCTTTGTGATTGAGATGCCTATTCCTGTGTAGGAATATGTCCTTTAATATTTTAATGGTTGTTGCCAGATTCCTATCGGGTCATGTAGGGGTCATGGCTGGCTCTACAGGCAAGAGGAGAAATGTCAGTTTGGGCTCCTTGCTTATTGTGTTGCTTATTTAGGGTTTCTGGTTGCTCTCTGCTTATAAATAGATTGGCCCAGTCTTTCTGAATGGATACAAAATCTCAATTCCTAATAACCAGCTCTTCAAGCTTCTGCTGTTTTCCTCTGGCAGGGAGACTTCTGTCTTTGTTAAGAGTTTTCTCCATTTCTCCTTTAGGGGAGATATTCTATCCTGCCTCTTTTTAATATTAAGAATAAAGAATATTTTAATCTATGGAGGGGGGCCTTCTTACACTCTGGTACCCCAGAAATTGCATTTGGAGTTACAGGTGACTTGTAGTTTATGTACTTCAAGCTCCTTGAACGCCCCTCTTCAGATTTCTCTTTCCAGTTTTTCTTTAAGTGGTCACTTCACTCAGTTTCCTTCCCTAAATTATCTTTCTCCTCTTTTCCAATAGCTTTTCCTCACCCTCTTTTTTAGCCATTATGTTTCTTTCCTCTTCTTGTTGCTTCAGAATCTCCCGTATAATATCCCTCAGGGCTTCAGATAGATCTGCTTTATTTTCAGAGCTGGCCTCTGTCTTCATGGATTCTGGTTCACCATCTTTCTCCATTTTTAGCCCCCTTGTGTAAGCTCTAGTACGTGGATAATGCCAGTATGCTCCTAATTGACCCCAAAGCTCTAATTTTGTCTCCCAGTCTCTTTTCCCTCAGAAACAGGATTACCATTTTTTTTTCATGAAATTCTTTTATTTGCTATTTCTGGATATTGTGTCATATTCCACTGCTGACAACATTTTTTAGGGTTTTTTCTTTATATGCTACAGAATACAGATCAAAAGACTGCATTTGTTTTCCCCTCACACATATGCATACAAAACACCTGTTTTCTTGTTCAAAATTAAACTCCTATTCTTTACTTGTAAACCTTGTGCTAATGCTGTGTCTGTTTTTATTTTCCCAACTATCTTATTCTACTCCCTTCTTTACAAATCTATAACTATTTTTATTCTTATTTATATTTCTATCTCTGTATTTTGGTTGTATGTTCCTACTCCTATATTTATACCTATCTTAATTATTTCTTAGCTCTTTAAATCTTTCCTTTTCTTTTAGCTTTTGCAGCCAATCTCAATCCATTTTGCATGTGAAAACTCTTTTCACTCCTCTGTAGGCCTGCAAATGGGCTTTTCTCTCTCTCCCACCCATTATTATTATTATTATTATTATTATTAATAATAATAATAATAATAATAATAATAATAATAATAATAATAATAATAATAATAATAATAATAATAATAATATCAGAGTTGAAGGGACCTTGGAGGTCTTCTAGTCCAACCCCCTGCCCAGGCAGGAAACCCTACACCATTTCAGACAAATGGCTATCCAACATTTTCTTTAAAAGTCTATTTTGAAGCTAGTTTGTGGACTCTTCACCTGAGCTGTTACATTCAGTAAGTTGTTTTGGTTGGCAGACTCTGGCTGGGATCTTCCTCTTCATCTCTCAGTTTTACCTCTCAGCAGGTCTTGCAACTCCAAGAATTGCAGTTTTATCTCCCTGTCTGAAGACTGCTGCTGAGATGCTTTTTAGGTTTTTTTCCTCAGTCTCTGCTGTCTTCCTGGCTCAACTCCTTTCTTAACACACCCACACGTTTGCTTTTGGTTTCCTTTTATAGAACAAACTCTGTAATTAAAGAAGAGGATAGGGCTGTTTTAGCCCCCAGGCAGCATCAAAACTGTAGATCCCAGGAGGGAAAGATTCCTGCTCACTTTGGGTGGCAATTTCATCCACACAATGGCATAAATAAATGTTTCTTAGTCTATAAGTTGTTTTGATATATCATTAAAATGGTTAAAATATCTATACCAGAAACAAAGTGAAAAATTCAAATTCAGATTTAGTCATACTTGCATTAGGCCATGTATTTCAAGGACCTGTTGAAATCATGACTAATTCTGGATGAAATCTATAGAGTAGAAGAATAGGAATCTCACAATGCTGTATGATTTTCGTAAGTTAATAAATGGAAAACTAACATTAGACATAATCAAAGAAAATTCAGCTTAATATATTAACATTTGTCTATTTCTGTGTTATGTTTAAATTGCTGATTTTTTAAAAAAGTACATGATCCTATAAGTAATACAAGTCAAAATGGCTTGAGTTCAAAAAGAAAGAGGTTTATTTTGATCCATAGCAGGCTGTTTTTTGATCCTGATATGAAATGATATATGAAATATATAGATCCAATCAGAGTAGGTTGAATACTTTTTTCAATTTTCCACCATAAAATAAAAATTTAAATCTTTCTAACACCTTGCTAAAGCTAACTGCATGTCTCAAGCTTTAATCGCATAAAATATCATTAAAGGAATTTTTGGAAAAAGGAATTGTTCTAATCCAATACTATGCTAATGTTAAAACTTCATACTTTCTGGCTTCCTGAGCTCCATTTTCACTGGCAGAGGGTGTAATGTATCTTTAAATATTTTGGCGGGAAACAAGCACGTTGCTGATTGGTTGAAGCCGCCGGTTAGACTGTATATAAGGAGAGGTTTTTCCCCAGCCTGGTTGCTGGGTTCACCATATATTAAAGAGCTGTTGTCACTACCCTGGTCTCCAGCCTCGTTACTTCCCGAACTTAACACTGGCGACGAAGGTGGGATCTCGAGGCTAAAGAGCACCAGGAACGGGCTGAACGCACGGAAGAACCGAACCCAGCAAACTCAGGGCAGAAACGCGGAGATGGCCAGCTACACTCCGCCCGCGCCGTTTGACCCAGCCAGGGAGAAATGGGGAACGTACATGACCCGTTTCGAAAGCTTCCTAGAGGCAAACGAACTGCAAGGAGTTCCAGACAACCGCAAAAGGGCATACTTCCTGAGCCACTGCGGTCCCGAGGTCATCGACATCACGGAAGCCCTGGCAGAGCCAACGCCGGTACAATCGGTATCGTGGCAAACTCTGCAAAATCTATTGAAGAACCATTTCGCGCCAACACTGTCCAAATACGTACGGCGTTTTGAATTTGGAGAGCGCAGACAGCAAGAGGGCGAATCCATCAGCGATTACATGGCTGCCCTGCGAAAAGCCTCCAAGGACTGTGGGTACCGAGACTTGGATGAGGAGCTGTTAGAGCAACTCATCCGTGGGGTCAGAGACATTCGTTTGCGGAGGCGGCTGCTATCAAAAAGCAATCTAACGCTGGCAAACGCTCTGGACAAAGCCAGAGCTCATGAGATGTCCACCCAAGCGGCGGAAACCCTACAAAAGCCACTCACGCCAACGGCGAGCGCGAGCGCGAAATCAACCCCGGTCCACAATGAAGAAATCCAGACCGAATCAGACGGCGAGGATGAGGAAGGAGTTTGCCTCACCGAGAGAAGGGGCAAAGAAGACCGGGATGAATGCGGAAGTTGCGGAGGGCAACACCAGCGTCAACGATGCAAGTTCAAGGACGCTACATGTCGGCGGTGCGAGAAGAAGGGGCACCTGGCTCAAGTCTGTCGAGCACCCCAACCTTCCCGCCGAAAATTCAAACCAACCAATCAGAGCGCAGGATCGGCAAGGCGACCCGCGATTGGTCAAAACAAAAAGGGCGCGAATTCAAATCGAACGACCGTGATAATAGGCCGTGCAGCAACCCGCGTCGAGAAGAAAATCTTCACTAAACCGAAAATCGAAGGAGTGCCGTGCCGACTAGAAGTGGACACCAGGTCAGCGATCACAATCATGTCCTGGGACACTTTTGCGAAAGCTTTGCCGAGAATCGCCAAACGCAAACTGCAAACACAGCGGCTACGAGTTCACGACTACCAAGGGAATCGCATCCCTGTTCGAGGGACCACCTCCGTCCGCGTCGAGTACGGACCACACAAGAAGACCCTGCCCATCACGATAGTCGAGGGGACCCTGCCAAGTTTGTTGGGACTGGACTGGTTCCGTGCATTGGGCATGGGAGTGACTGGCATCTACAGAAGTGACTTTAACCTAAAAGACACACTCATGGACGAATTCGAAGATGTGTTCAAGGACTGCCTGGGCAAGTACAAGGGGACCCCTATTTCCTTTAATTTAGACCCCCAGGTAGCCCCCATACGGTTAAAAGCAAGGAGGGTCCCTTTTGCCCTTAAACCCAAGATCGACAGGGAGATAGACAAGCTCATCAGTCAGGGGATACTGGTGCCAGTCGATCATGCAAAGTGGGAGACGCCAATCGTCACCCCAGTGAAACCAGATGGGTCAATTAGAATATGCGCTGATTACAAGGCAACGTTAAACAAAGCCTTGCAAAAAAGCGCCTACCCGGTCCCCGTGGTGCAACACTTGCTGCACTCGCTAGGGCAAGGGCACGTTTTTGCCAAATTAGATTTGGCCCAAGCCTATCAACAACTGCCCGTGAGACGCCAACACAGCCGAAGCCCAGACAATTGTGACTCACAGAGGTGCTTTCAAGTGTACCCGGTTACAGTTTGGGGTGAGTGTGGCTCCTGGTCTATTTCAAAATTTAATGGAGCGACTTCTGCAAGGGCTCCCGGGGGTAGTCCCCTATTTCGATGATGTATTGGTATCAGCCGAAAATTTAGAAGAATTGGGGAACGTTGAGAAAAGTTCTGGGCATTTTCCGGTCAGCGGTCTAAAGGTTAAAGTGAACAAATGCCAAATAGGGGTAGAATCGAGAGTTCTTGGGCTACAGAATAGACAAGGAAGGAATCCACCCCACTGAGAGCAAGGTCAAGGCAATAAGAAAGGCTCCAGCGCCCAAAAACAAAACAGAGCTACAGGCATTCCTGGGTCTAGTGAACTTTTACACGGTCTTTTTGAAAAATAAGGCAACCGTCGCCGAGCCGCTACATAAGTTACTGGGAAAGAATACTGCTTGGTCTTGGGGAAAGACGGAAGCTAGGGCTTTCGAAGCAGTAAAAAACCTACTCTCGAGCGATAGCTTACTGATTCAGTATCATAGCACAATGCCATTGGTATTAGTTTGCGATGCTTCCCTTACGGGTGGGGCTGTGCGCAGCCACAGGCTACCAAATGGCACAGAAGCCCCAATAGCCTTCTACTCCAGAACGATGTCCTCGACAGAGAGGAACTATAGTCAGTTAGATAAGGAAGCTCTAGCTATAGTGTCAGGGGTAAAAAAGTTTCACGAATATGTTTATGGTAGAGACTTTGAAATTGTTACAGACCATAGACCACTGTTAGGGTTACTGGCTGGCGATCGCCCAACGCCTGTGGCACTTTCGCCCGATTGACCCGATGGACTATCTTTTGGCCGCCTACTCCTACAAACTGCGGCATCGCCCCAGGAAAAGAGTTGGGGCATGCGGACGATTAAGCAGATGCCCACTACCAGGGGCGATCGAGACCCCACTCCGGGACGCCCATACTGTTAATTGACTCCTGGACTCTGGCCCAGTCACGCCTAAGGAGGTGGCTGGCCATACCGACATTATTTTGAGAACTGTACTTGGTTGGGTACAAGAGGGTGGCGCTGCGCCGGGCGGCGTTTAAAGAGTTTGTAAAGAAACGTGGGGAACTTTCGGCTCAAGGGGGGTGCCTGCTATGGGGGGATCGAGTGGTGATCCCAGAGAAATTGAGGAAAAGGGTGTTGGATCTCCTCCACGAGGGTCACCCAGGGATCGTAAGGATGAAGGGTCTAGCGAGAAGCTATGTGTGGTGGCCCTTAATGGACTCGGAAATTGCTGAAAGGGTAGGGGAATGCCAGGCCTGCCAGAGTCCAGACCGCTACCCCAACGGCCCCTTCGGGAATGGGAGAGACCCCAAGGGCCCTGGTCGAGAATCCACATTGATTTTGCCGGCCCCTTCCACGGCCAAACCTTCCTGGTAGTAGTCGATGCCTACTCCAAATGGCTGGAAATCATTCTCATGAGATCCATGACAGCCGAGGCCGTGATCTCAGTTCTCAGGCACCTATTTGTAACCCATGGGTTGCCTGACACACTAGTTTCCGATAATGGCCCGCAATTCACGGCAACCCAATTTGAGGAATACTTGGCAGAAGAGGGCATCCGACATGCCCTCTCGGCGCCTTTCCACCCTGCGACGAATGGCCTTGCAGAGCGTTTCGTCCGGAGCGCAAAAGAGGCATTGTCCAGAATCAAGCCAGGCGACTGGCAAACAAAATCGATGTTTTCCTGGCCGTCCAACACAGAACCCCTGTGTCACAACCGCAGAAGCCCAGCAGAATTATTAATGGGCCGAAGCTCAGGTCCCCACTAGACCGGTTAAATCCAAACTATACACCGGAGGAGTACAAGGGGGGACTTGAAAAAACTAGAGGGATGGAAATAGGCGACCAAGTGTGGGCACACAACTATGGTGAAGGCCCAATCTGGGTAGCAGGACAAATCTTAAACATAACAGGTCCAAAATCATACTTGGTGGAGTTAAGGGACGGCCGAGTATGGAGGCGCCACATAGACCAAATACGAAAACGCATAGCCGAACAATCCGATCTAGACGAAACAGGCCCTGACTATACAATGTTTGAATCCACAGCTGACTCAAACCCGGGAAAGTCGCAGGACTTATCTGAGTTCCGGGAGGTCCAGCGACGCCAACAGGTTCCATTAGAAAACAGCAGGGACGACTCTGCAAATAATCCAGGGCCGGATGGCCTAGAGGAGGAGCTGAGAGGAGCAAACAGCCCCTCCGGTCAGCTCGACCCACTCCCAGGGAATGAACTGCGCAGGTCCGAAAGAGTCAGGAGACGCCCAGCCTATTTGCGTGATTACGTTGAAAAATAATATGTAAATACCATGTAAATAGGGGTAAAGTGTTTTCTGGGAGGGAAGGAGTGTAATGTATCTTTAAATATTTTGGCGGGAAACAAGCACGTTGCTGATTGGTTGAAGCCGCCGGTTAGACTGTATATAAGGAGAGGTTTTTCCCCAGCCTGGTTGCTGGGTTCACCATATATTAAAGAGCTGTTGTCACTACCCTGGTCTCCAGCCTCGTTACTTCCCGAACTTAACAGAGGGCTTCAGGAGGCCACAGCAACACAAGTGATGTTGAGCTGGCCACTCCCACCCTGGCCATGTCCACTTGCCCTCCCTCTCAAGATCAAATACAACCCTGATGCATCCCTCAATGAAATCAAATTTGACATCCCTGATCTAGAGAGTACTTGGATGGCAATGGCTGATCAAAATAATTTATTTTAGTATTGTTGAATATACTGCATGATAACAAGAAATGTATTTACGTTTACAGTCTTCTACATCTGTCAATGCTAATGGGAAAAAAATGTAAAGAGAAGTGTAGAAAGGAGGTTATAGTTCCATTACCATATGCAAAAACAAGTAAACACTTCTTTTTTATCAGGCTGATAATTGGAACTATTTGTGTAAATATTGGATGTAGCCGAAGAAGGGATTTATGGTTGGAAAAGAACTAAGGAGAACAAGAAATATTTCTGCCTGTCCCACAGTTTAGCAAAGAAATATTTGACTCTTTCTCTTAATGGTTGTTTCAGACTAAGAAAGCAACGTCCTCTGTCCTGAGTAGTGTGGTTGAGATACACAGCTACTGTTGTACATAGCTTGGTTAGAAGATGACAAATGCCTTATTTTCATTATTGAACATACAGAACTTCCAGTCTTAAGAACATATCACTGGATTGCCTGTGAACCTTCTAATCTAGCTTACTATGTCCCATAGTAGTCCCATAGTAGCAGGGTGATGTCTCTGCTTTTTAGAATGTTGTTTAGATTTGCCATAGCTTTCCTCCCCAGGAGCAAGCATCTTTTAATTTCTTGGCTGCAGTCCCCATCTGCGGTGATCTTGGAGATCAGGAAAATAAAATCCGTCATTACCTCCATTTCAGTAGTGTATTTTGTGGTAAATATTCCCAATAGGAATAACTCTGGTTACCCATTTCTAACATTATAAGAGAGGTGAGGAAAACTTTTCTGTTCATGTTGCTCTCATTGTGCATTATTTTATTTAACTCTACCATCACCCCTCACCTGCTCTGGAAAGCAGCTGCTATAGTTTGGATGCCCTTTTCTACATTGCTCTGGGGTGTATAAAGTAAAGAACGATATTTTTATATTAGCATCATCACCAGGTAGACAAGTTGTCTATCTCGCCCCAGTCCTTCTGTTTCATGCAGCTAATCTGGTATCTGTGATTCAATGCATGAGTCATCCAGGAACCTCTTCAAGTAGCTCCTGAATTTAATTTAGCACATTTTTCTCTTCTTCTGCCTTTCAGTTGGGAGATTAGAGAGCTTTGCAAAGCAGGCTGGTGGAAAAAAAGGTCTGTCTGCTCATCAGTGACTATTCTTCAAGCACCTTTGCAAATAATAATTTAATGCTCCTTTAAAATGTATGTTCAAATATATATCTCCATGGAAATTAATCATCATTGTGATCACTATTGTGGTTACCATTGTGATCTCATTGATCCATGGTTAATACTTTGTTTTTGATAAAATGCTTGAGGAGATGTATATTTTTTCAAGAATATCCAGAGGGAAAAAGCAAGCAACAATGAAAAACAAAAGGCCAGAAGTGGATTTGACACAGAGAGAAGGCCTAAATTTAAATGTAAACATGCTTTTACTGGTTAATGTTTTTGTTTTCATTGATGTTGTTATTTACCACTTTAAATTATATATCATATGCTGCCATTACCCCCCAAAAATCAGCACTATCAGAATATAAGAAGAGCTTTTCTGATCCAGGGGAAAATATAGCTTGTAGCTAGCTCAATAGCCTAAACAAGTGTTGGCGAACCTTTTCGGCACCAAGTGACAAAACGGGAGCAAATGCATAGGAATTTATTTTTTTACAACTGCCAGTTTTTCTCTCTGATATAGAAGAGTAATTCTGACCTGGTTCTTCCTTTACACTCAAGAAACTGCACTAAGTAGTCATCCAAACAGCCATTCAACCAGCCATCCAACCAGCCATCCAACAATCCACCCAACCAGCCATCCAAACAGCCATCCATCCAACCAGCCAAACTACCATCCAACCAGCCACCCAACCAACCATTCAACCAAACATCTCAATACAAAACATCCAACCACCCATCCAACCATCTATTCAACCACCTATTGTGCACAACCCCCAACCTACAAACATCCAAAACTAGGTATGCACACCCCTTACCTCTACAACACCAATTACTACAGATCTCAAATGCAAATTGATAAATGCAAGAAGCATTGTTAACAAATTACCTGAATTTATCCTCTTGTTAAACAGTGGTACATTAGATATTATTTTTGTTTGTGAAACATGGCTGAACTCATCCCTTCCTGACTCCATTATCTCAAACAAAGAATATCAAGTTTATCGATCAGATCGTGAAAACCGAAGAGGTGGTGGAGTGGCTATCTTTTACAAAAAGTCACTGAATCTAAAAAATATCCAAGTTGCACAAAAACTTTCTCTTCCTGAAACTATTGTATGTGACCTATCCCTCAACACTACTCTTCGATTCTTACTATGCTACAGAGCCCCTGACTATGTCATTACCCATGCAAATATGCTAACCTCACTGCTAACATGGGCTACCTCTTGCCCATATCCTCTCATCTTCCTGGGTGACCTAAATCTACCTCTCATAAACTGGATAACTAATGAATGTACAACCGATCCAATCCATACTACACTATACAACGCTGTTACAAACCTAGGTCTTGAACAACTTGTAACTAACAACACTAGACTCAACAACTGTCTTGATCTTATCTTCTGCAACAACTCCAACTCAATTTATGGACTACAAATTAAAGAACCTTTTTCCAACAGTGACCACTGCATGATTGATTTTCGTCTCAATATACGTCCATACTTAAATCGTAATAACAATAGTACTCCCAGCTACAACTTCAAAAAAGCCAACTATGATCTTATAAACATCGATCTTTCATTATTGGACTGGCAAAATCTATTTGCAACCTGCACAACTGCTGAAGACCACTATAGAGTTTTCCTACTTGAAATCAATAAAGTCATTAAACTATATGTACCACAAATGACCACCATGACCAGGAAAAGCAAACTACCCATATCAATAAAAAAGCTTCAATCAAAAAAAAAATCCCTCTGGAAAAGAAACAAAAAAGGCTGTGTAGCAAATTTCAAAATCCGCTACAAAAATATATGCAACCAAATAAAAACTGAATGCACAAATTATCACACCAAGCAAGAAGAGAACCTTTTGCGCACAAATTCCAATCGGGCCTTTTATAATTTTGTGAACAATAAACTTAAAGACTCAAGATCCATCCCACCACTAAAAGATTCTAACAACAAAGAATGCAATGACGAAACAGTTGAAGCTAACCTCTTCAACAGTTTCTTTGGCTCAGTTTTTGTTAACAGCAATAACACATATCCGACATTCCATAAACGCACTAGCATTGAATATGATGACTTAACCTATATATAGATTTCACAGAAGAAATCTATATATATAGATTTCACAGAAGAAAATGTTGAAAAAGCTCTTCATAACTTGAGACCATCGCTTTCAATTGGACCTGATGGACTATGCGCATACTTCTTAAAAAAAACTTTCCACTAACATAGCAGAACCCCTAAGCATAATCTTTGACAAAGCTTTCACAACCAGTTCCCTTCCCAAACTTTGGTCACTAGCCACAGTCATCCCTATCTTCAAAAAAGGAGACCCCAGCTTAGTAGAAAATTACAGACCGATCTCTCTGTGCTGCGTCAACTGCAAAGTCATGGAATCAATCATCAACCAATCCATTACCTCACACTTAGAAACTAACAACCTACTCTCCAACAAACAATTTGGTTTCAGGAAAAGATTATCATGCAACTTACAACTTCTTCACTGTAAAAACATATGGACTACAAATCTCGATCAAGGCAAAACAATAGATGCAATCTACATAGACTTCTGCAAAGCTTTTGACTCAGTAGTACACGATAAACTTCTCCTAAAACTAAAATCCTATGGCATTTCAGGACCCCTTCACAAATGGATATCTGCATTTCTGTCCAACAGACAACAAGTGGTCAAAATTGGCAATGCTCTATCAAATCCTGTTCCTGTCAAGAGTGGCGTTCCTCAAGGCAGCATCCTTGGACCAACACTCTTCATACTATACATTAATGATCTTTGTGACCATATCGCAAGTAATTGTGTTCTCTTTGCTGATGATGTCAAACTATTTAACACCACAGACAATGCATCTATCATCCAAAAAGACCTTGATCATCTAACCACTTGGTCTAAAACTTGGCAACTCCAGATCTCAACCAGCAAATGCTCAGTCTTACATATTGGAAAAAAGAACCCAAACACTAAGTACATACTTGATGGACATTACCTTACAGATGACCCCCACCCCGTTAAAGACCTTGGAGTTTTCATGTCAAATGATCTAAGTGTCAAAGCCCACTGTAACTACATAGCAAAAAAGGCTCTAAGAGTTGTAAACCTAATCCTGCGTAGCTTCTTTTCCAAAAACACTACACTACTAACCAGAGCATATAAAACATTTGCTAGACCAATTCTAGAATACAGCTCGCCTGTTTGGAACCCTCACCACATCTCTGACATCAATACAATTGAGCGAGTCCAGAAATATTTTACAAGAAGAGTTCTCCATTCCTCTGAAAACAACAAAATACCTTATCCCACCAGACTTGAAATCCTAGGCCTAGAAAACTTGGAACTCCATCGCCTTCGACAAGACCTAAGTTTAACTCATAGAATCATCTATTGTAATGTCCTTCCTGTTAAAGACTACTTCAGCTTTAATTGCAACAACACAAGAGCAACCAATAGATTTAAACTTAATGTTAACCGCTTTAATCTAGATTGCAGAAAATATGACTTCTGTAACAGAATCATCAGTGCTTGGAATACTTTACCTGACTCTGCGGTCTCTTCCCATAATCCTAAAAGCTTCAACCAAAAACTTTCTACTATTGACCTCACCCCATTCCTAAGAGGACCATAAGGGGCGTGCATAAGCGCACAAACGTGCCTACCGTTCCTGTCCTATTGTTTCTTTTTCTTTCTTTCTTTTTCTTTTCTTTTCTTTTCTTCTTCCTATATATATATTGATGCTTATACCTCCTAATATTTACTCATATATATGTTTATATACTATATAATCCTTTTATATGATGTTGTGACAAAATAAAAATAAAAAAAGTAGGAGTCTTCTTTACCATAAAACATAGAGTAAAATATGACACTTCCTTAAAGTGGACTTACTACAGCTTTCACTGAACTTAGAAAGAACTAATGTTTGATTAATCATCTTTCAAATTCTATAATAAATTACCAATAGGGCAGTGGTGAAATCCATTTTTTTTTACTACGAGTTCTGTGGGCATGGCTTGGTGGGCATAGCGTAGCTTGGTGGATGTGACAGGGGAAGGATACTGAAAAATCTCTATTCCCTCCCCACTCCAGGGAAAGGATATTGCAAAATCTCCATTCCCACCCCACTCTGGGGCCAGCCAGAGGTAACATTTGCCGGTTCTCCGAACTACTCAAAATTTCCGCTACTGGTGCTCTAGAATCTGTC
Organism: Ahaetulla prasina; assembly: GCF_028640845.1. Lineage (NCBI taxonomy): Eukaryota > Metazoa > Chordata > Lepidosauria > Squamata > Colubridae > Ahaetulla > Ahaetulla prasina. The sequence continues at coordinate 42,237,067 of NC_080539.1, forward strand.
AGAACCTGCTGGATTTCACCCCTGCAACAGGGTAATTATAATCTTAGCATATCAGGTCAGAATCACCTTACTTACAGTATAGGGAAATGAAATAATAAATGAGAAGAAGAGAAGGAAGGAAGGAAGGGAAGGAAGGAAGGAAAAGGGAAGGAAAGGAGAGGAGAGGAGATGAGGGGAGAGGAGAGGAGAGGAAAGGAAAGGAAAGGAAAGGAAAGGAAAGGAGAGGAAAGGAAAGGAAAGGAAAGGAAAGGAAAGGAAAGGAGAAATGTAATATTTTTGAGCTTATGGCTCAATAAATTTCTTATTCCTAGCACATCATTTAGCCATTGTATAATTTTTATCACTTGTATAAATATAAGATAGGAAGATATCTTCATTGTGTGAGCAAAGCTCTGCACAACTGAACATATGGGACTTTTCTTCACTTGCTTTTTTAAACGTGTGTAGGTTGTAGGAAGAAAAAATATTCCCTACAGGTACATTTATTGCTGTTCAATTGTTTGAATGCCAAAAAGAAAGCAGCAAAAATAACAATGAAACACACAAGAAAAAAGAATCAAGCCAGCAATGCTAATATTTTTTAGTTTATTATTTCAGTTTATGTATATTTCAGTTTGGAAATTGTTTTTCTGACAGTCCTCAATAGTTGTTTAATAGGCTCAAATGCCATAGGTTTCTTCTAAGACTTTGCCAACAAAAATGGTTATGCTGCTCTATTTGAATGATTTTGTCCTCTCTCCAGAGAATGAGAATAACAAAGGTGGCAGGAAGAAAGAGGAGCCAGATTGCTTCCTCTACTTTGGCTGTAGAACCCAATGACACTTACATCATAGGCATGTAACCTCAGACCAATTATTCCTAAGGGGATGAGCACTCATCAGAATAAGGTCCTATTCCTTAGATTCTCTTATGAGAAGGGAATCAACCTTCTACTCAATTAATCAGTGCTTGTTCCATCCAAAGCCCAGGAAGCATCTCAGAGTCTTTTTTACTTTTTCTGGTGATGCAAGATGCCTTTAGGATTGCCGACTCAGCCATGGTTGTTTGCTACAACAGAAAGAGGTTTGCAGAATGTTAAGCAGAGATGCATTGCTAATGTAATGTTCTTCTTGTTTCCTTCTGCTGGCTGGCAAATGTCATGACCCATATTATTCAATGTGCATTAAAGCTGTCAGTTAAAGTATATTTGGGGGTGGGATATCAGCTGAGTAATTTATGTTGCTAAGCGGATTTTCTTTCTTACTGGGTCTTCTGCATTTCCTTCTCTTTGCCTTACTCCTTCTAGACTAAAAGACTGTCCTCTTGTCAGCTAATATATGTATCCTGTCAACTTCTATGACACAAGGAATAATAATAATAATAATAATAATAATAATAATAATAATAATAATAATAATAATAATAATAATAATAATAATAATAATAATAATAATAATAATAATAATAATAATAATAATAATTTAATTTTATACACCCTTCTCCCGGAGGACTCAGGGCGGTGAACAGGCAGATAAAATAAAGACAATACATTCAATAAAAACAATATTATAAAAAACTTATTCCAATAGCCTAAATTTAAAATACAATACAAAATATAAAATAAACCCCAATAAAATCCATATTTAAAACCCTATTAAGCCAGTCCTGCTCGAAAGAATAGATATGTTTTAAGCTCATGCGAAAGTCCGGAGGTCTGGAAGTTGTCAAGTCCTGGGGAAGCTCATTCCAGAGGTAGGTGCCCCACAGAAGGCTCTCCCCTGGGGGTCGCCAGCCTGTCTGTTTGGCTGGCGGCACCTGAGACCCTCTCTAGAGCGTGCGGTGGTGGAGGCATGTGGTAACAGAAGGCGGTCCCGAAGATATCGGTCCTATGCCATGGGCGCTTTAAAGGTGGTAACCAACACCTTGAAGTGCACTCGGAAAACCACAGGTAGCCAGTGCAGCCTGCGCAGGATCGGTGTTATATGGGAGCCACTAGTGGCTCCCTCTATCACCCGCGCGGCTGCATTCTGAACTAACTGAAGTCTCCGGGTGCACCTCAAGGGGAGCCCCATGTAGAGGCATTACAGTAGTCCAGGCGAAGTGACGAGGCATGAGTGACCGTGCATAAGGCATCCCGGTCTAGAAAGGGGCGCAACTGGCGGACCAGGCGAACCTGGTAAAAAGCTCTCCTGGAGACGGTCGCCAAATGATCTTCAAAGGACAACCGTCCATCCAGGAGAACCCCCAAATTGCGCACCCTCTCCATTGGGGCCAATGATTCGCCTCAACAGTCAGCAGCGGTTGCAGCTGACTGTGCGGATGCGGCATCCACAGCCACTCAGTCTTGGAGGTTGAGCTTGAGCCTGTTTCTCCCCATCCAGACCCGTCGGCCTCCACACGAGACAACACTTCAACAGCTTCATTGGGGTGGTCAGGGGTGGAAATGTACAGCTGGGTGTCATCCGCGTACAGTTGATAACTCACCCCAAAACCACTGATGACCTCAGCGGCTTCATATAGATGTTGAACAGGAGGCGAGAGAACCGACCCTGTGGCACCCCACAAAGGCGCCTCGAGGTCGACCTCTGCCCCTGCCAACACCGTCTGCGATCGGTCGGAGAGATGGGATGAGAACCACCGAAATCGGTGCCTCCCACACCCAATCCCCAACCGTCGCAGCAGGATACCATGGTCGATGGTATCAAAAGCCGCTGAGAGATCAAGGAGAACCAGGGCAGAGGAATAACCTCTATCCCGGGCCCTCAGAGGTCATCCACCAATGCGACCAAAGCTGTCTCAGTGCTGTACCGGGTCGGAAACTGGACTGGAGCAGGTCTAGATAGACAGATTCATCCAGGTACTGGGGTAACTGGTGTGCCACCACACTCTCAACAACCTTCGCCACAAAGCGAAGGTTGGAACTGACGATAGTTACTCAAAACAGCTGGGTCCAGGAAGGCTTCTTGAGGAGGGTCTCACCACCGCCTCTTTCAAGGCGGTGGGAACACCTCCCTCAGAAGCGTTAACAATCCTGGAGCCAGCCTCGTAACCTCCCGGTGGCCAGCACCAACCAGGAGGGACACGGGTCCAATAAACATGTGGTGGCATTCAGCCGCCCCAGCAACCTGTCCATGTCCTCAGCCACAGGGTCAAACTCCTCCCAGATGGTCTCAACAAGACTAGCCTCCGTCACCTCGCCGAAACTACCCAGTTTTGGTCCAGACCGTCCGAAGCTGGCGATTTTGTCAAACAGATACCTGCTGAAATCCTCAGCACAACCCTGTAAGGGTCGCCAACCCTCCTGGTTAAGGAGGGGCGAGTCACCCTAAACAGAGCGGCTGGGCGGTTCTCTGCTGACGCAATGAGGGTAGAGACATAGGCCCGCTTGGCCTCCCTCAATGCCACTAGATAGGTCTGAGTAAAAGACCTAACTAGTATTCGGTCAGCTTCGGAACGGCCGGACCTCCACGCGCTCTCTAGGCATCTTCTCCGGCGTTTCATCTCCCTCAGCTCCTCGGAGAACCAAGAATGTAAATTGTATTTTAATTTCAAAGAATATATAGACAACAGATATAAGGCTAGATTACGAGCAGTGTGGGAGGGAAGTTACCTCTAAAACTGTGCTACAATCTCTACTGTTCATTAGCGCTTGGGTTTTTTTTTTAAATTAGATTTGAATTATTGGCTGTCCAACCAAGAGACTTCCGATATTCCTCATCATGAAAAGGACATACAAAATGAAGCATAGATGTGGCCTTAAGATGTTGCAGTTTGACCCTGTCGCCCCGAGGACATGGACAGGTTGTTGGGGAGGCTGAATGCCACCACATGTTTACTGGACCCCCTCCTGGTTGGTGCTGGCCACGCAGGAGGTGACACGAGGCTGGCTCCAGGCGATTACGAGCGCTTCTTTGGTGGAGGGTGTCTTTCCGGCCGCCTTGAAAGAGGCGGTGGTGAGGCCCTCCTCAAGAAGCCTTCCTGACCCGCTGTTTTAGGTAATTATCGTCGTCTCCAACCCGCTGGCGAAGGTTGTAGAGAGTATGGTGGCATATCAGTTTCCTTGCACCTGGATGAAACTGTCTATCTAGACCTGCTCCAGTCCGGTTTCCGACCCGGTTACAGCACGGAGACGGCTTTGGTCGCGTTGGTGGATGATCTCTGGAGGGCCAGGATAGGGGTTGTTCCTCTGCCCTGGTCCTATTAGACCTCTCAGCGGCTTTCGATACCATCGACTATGGTATCCTGCTGCCGGTTGAGGGATTGGGAGTGGAGGCACCGCTTATCGGTGGTTCTCCTCCTATCTCTCCGACCCGATCGCAGTCGGTGTTGACAGGGGGCAGAGGTCGGCCCCGAGGCGCCTCACTTGTGGGTGCCGCAGGGTCGATTCTCTCGCCTTCTGTTTAACATCTACATGAAGCCGCTGGGTGAGATCATCAGTGGTTTCGTGTGAAGTACCAGCTGTATGCGGATGACACCCAGCTGTACTTTTCACACCGGACCACCCCAACGGTTATCAAGTGCTGTCCCGGTGTCTGGAGGCCGACGGGTCTGGATGGGGAGAAACAGGCTCAAGCTCAATCCTCCAAGACAGAGTGGCTGTGGATGCCGCATCCCGCACAGTCAGCTAAATCCAGCGGCTGACCATCGGTGGCGAGTCACTGGCCCCGATGGAGAGGGTGCGAACTTAGGCGCCCTCCTGGATGAACGGCTGTCTCTAGAAGATCATTTGACGGCCGCTCCAGGAGAGCGTTCTACCAGGTTCGCCTGGTGCGCCAGTTGCGCCTTTCTGGACCGGGAGGCCCTATGCACGGTCACTCACGCCTCGTGACGCCTCGCCTGGATTACTGCAACGCCTACATGGGGCTCCTTGAAGGGCATCCGGAGGCTGCAGTTAGTCCAGAATGCGGCTGCGCTGGTGATAGATGGAGCCCTCGTGGCTCCCGTGATAACACCCATCCTGCGAGGCTGCACTGGCTACCTGTGGCCTTCCGGTGCGCTTCAAGGTTTTGGTGACCACCTTTAAAGCGCCCATGGCATAGGGCCGGGTTATCTACGGGACCGCCTACTGCGACCAGATACCTCTCACCGACCCGTGCGCTCTCACAGAGGGACTCCTCAGGGTGCCGTCAGCTAGGCAGTGTCGTCTGGCGCCCAGGAAGGGCCTTCTGTGGGGGCTCCGCCCTCTGGAACGAGCTCCCCAGGACTCCGTCCAACTTCCGGACCTTGAACCTTCCGTCATGAGCTCAAGACACATTTATTCATCTGTGCAGGACTGGCTTAGATTTTAAATTTTACAGGGGTTTTAAATTGATTTTAATATTTATATTTCTATTTTTAATAATAGGGCATTGGAATAAGTTTTTTAAAGATTATTTTAATTTTGTATATTGATGTTTTATATGCCTGTGAACCGCCCTGAGTCCTTTGGGAGATAGGGCGGTATATAAATTTAAATAATAAATAAATAAATAATAAATAATAAATATATATGTTTATATACTATATAATCCTTTTATATGATGTTGTGACACAATAAAAATTTAAAAAATGTAGGAGTCTTCTTTACCATAAAACATAGAGTAAAATATGACACTTCCTTAAAGTGGACTTACTACAGCTTTCACTGAACTTAGAAAGAACTAATGTTTGATTAATCATCTTTCAAATTCTATAATAAATTACCAATAGGGCAGTGGTGAAATCCATTTTTTTTTACTACGAGTTCTGTGGGCATGGCTTGGTGAGCATAGCGTAGCTTGGTGGATGTGACAGGGGAAGGATACTGAAAAATCTCTATTCCCTCCCCATTCCAGGGAAAGGATATTGCAAAATCTCCATTCCCACCCCACTCTGGGGCCAGCCAGAGGTAACATTTGCCGGTTCTCCGAACTACTCAAAATTTCCGCTACTGGTGCTCTAGAACCTGTCAGAACCTGCTGGATTTCACCCCTGCAACAGGGTAATTATAATCTTAGCATATCAGGTCAGGAAGCCTACTTTACAGTATAGGGAAATGAAATAATAAATGAGAAGAGAAGAGAAGAGAAGGGAAGGGAAGGGAAGGGAAGGGAAGGGAAGGGAAGGGAAGGGAAGGAAAGGGAGGAGAGGAGATGAGGGGAGAGGAGAGGAGAGGAGAGGAAAGGAAAGGAAAGGAAAGGAAAGGAAAGGAAAGGAAAGGAAAGGAAAGGAAAGGAAAGGAAAGGAAAGGAGAAATGTAATATTTTTGAGCTTATGGCTCAATAAATTTCTTATTCCTAGCACATCATTTAGCCATTGTATAATTTTTATAACTTGTATAAATATAAGATAGGAAGATATCTTCATTGTGTGAGCAAAGCTCTGCACAACTGAACATATGGGACTTTTCTTCACTTGCTTTTTTAAACGTGTGTAGGTTGTAGGAAGAAAAAATATTCCCTACAGGTACATTTATTGCTGTTCAATTGTTTGAATGCCAAAAAGAAAGCAGCAAAAATAACAATGAAACACACAAGAAAAAGAATCAAGCCAGCAATGCTAATATTTTTTAGTTTATTATTTCAGTTTATGTATATTTCAGTTTGGAAATTGTTTTTCTGACAGTCCTCAATAGTTGTGATTTAATAGGCTCAAATGCCATAGGTTTCTTCTAAGACTTTGCCAACAAAGATGGTTATGCTGCTCTATTTGAATGATTTTGTCCTCTCTCCAGAGAATGAGAATAACAAAGGTGGCAGGAAGAAAGAGGAGCCAGATTGCTTCCTCTACTTTGGCTGTAGAACCCAATGACACTTACATCATAGGCATGTAACCTCAGACCAATTATTCCTAAGGGAATGAGCACTCATCAGAATAAGGTCCTATTCCTTAGATTCTCTTATGAGAAGGGAATCAACCTTCTACTCAATTAATCAGTGCTTGTTCCATCCAAAGCCCAGGAAGCATCTCAGAGTCTTTTTTACTTTTTCTGGTGATGCAAGATGCCTTTAGGATTGCCGACTCAGCCATGGTTGTTTGCTACAACAGAAAGAGGTTTGCAGTATGTGAATGTTAAGCAGAGATGCATTGCTAATGTAATGTTTTCTTGTTGTTTCCTTCTGCTGGCTGGCAAATGTCATGACCCATATTATTCAATGTGCATTAAAGAAGCTGTCAGTTAAAGTATATTTGGGGGGGTGGGATATCAGCTGAGTAATTTATGTTGCTGCAAGCGGATTTTCTTTCTTACTGGGTCTTCTGCATTTCCTTCTCTTTGCCTTACTCCTTCTAGACTAAAAGACTGTCCTCTTGTCAGCTAATATATGTATCCTGTCAACTTCTATGACACAAGGAATGTAAATTGTATTTTAATTTCAAAGAATATATAGACAACAGATATAAGGCTAGATTACGAGCAGTGTGGGAGGGAAGTTACCTCTAAAACTGTGCTACAATCTCTACTGTTCATTAGCGCTTGGGTTTTTTTTAAAATTAGATTTGAATTATTGGCTGTCCAACCAAGAGACTTCCGATATTCCTCATCATGAAAAGGACATACAAAATGAAGCATAGATGTGGCCTTAAGATGTTGCAGGTTGTCCAAATATTCCATTGAAAAATGGAATATTTCCCTAAACATATACAATCCATTGCATGGTACCACGTGCAAAAGAGTGAAGTTAGGGTTGCTGTCTGCTCTTGGGGAAAAAGTTGTAACTAGCCAGAAACTCTTCTCTCCCCCTTTTTGTCACACATTCATTCACAACTGTAGTCACAAGCTGATGTTCCAGCTGCCTGCAATAATTGAGCCATAATTTTGTGTTTTCAAAGACATGCAGACATCCTCATTCTACCCAGGCCCATAGCTTATAAAAGCAAATGATAAGATAGAGTGTGGCTAGGTGTGTAAGAGGAAAGGAGATACCAATGGCATGCAGATGTGGAAGCAAAGATGATGTCAAGACATTGGCAGTTATTTCAAGCTGGTAAGTGAACTGCCAGGATCACAAGCTATGATGACTAGTGGGAGTCATGCTTGAAGTTTTGCCAAGGAACTAAGAGGAACAACCACACTGAAACACCATCGCCTCCCAACCAGTACTAAGAACCTTTTGAAGGAGGCAAATGCCACTTTATAGACTTTAGCTTTAACTAATTATTATAGGACTAAACATTAAAAATATTTACATGGCAACATCACCTTGCATGTTCTAGAAAGGTGGACAGCAATAGACTATTTCTGGGGAAGGTGTATGCTATAATAAATCATTGTGTATTGATTTGTTACATTCTGGAGTGTCCAGTCCTTGGAAAGCAAGCAACCCTTGCCTCACCGAAGCATAGAAAGCCATGATCCAAAGAAGTGGCATCTGAGCTTAGGTACTATATGTAAAAAATATCTAAACACCTCACAGTTCTGACGGCCGTCTCTAGGGCTATGGTAGAGCAGTATTGGCAGGACCCCCTGCACTGCCTACTGTGCAATCTTCAGTCACATATAATAACATAATAACTGAGCTGCAGTGGCATAATGGTTAGAGTGCAGTATCTCAGCTGCACTTCTGCTGATCACTGGCTGCCAGCAGTTTGGCAGATTGAATCTCACCAGGCTCAAGGTTAACTCAGCCTTCCATCCTTCCGAAGTTGGTAAAACGAGGACCCAGGTGTTTTTTTTGGGGGGGTGCAATATACTGACTCTTTAAACCACTTAGAGAGGGCTGTAAAGCACTATGAAGCAGTATATAAATCTAAGTGCTATTGATATTACTATAATGTACTAGACTGCATTTTTCCTGAGATTGCAGTATTGACTTCCATGCTCCTATACATATAGTCCTTCTAATATTTTATCCCACTTAGGTAAAATATTGCACAGTATCCATCTTGATATGTGTGTATACACATACATACATACTTGTTTTCTGAGGTTTTCGCGGGTGTTTGTATGTAGGTCTTTGGTTATTCGAGTTTTCTCCCGCGTAAAATTGGAAGTGTCTTGGCAACGTTTCGAATGAGACTTCGTCAAAACGTCGGCAAGACACTTCCAATTTTACGCTGGAGAAAACCCAAATAACCAAAGACCTACCTACCTACATACATACATACACACATACACACATACACACATACACACATACACACATACACACATATGCTACATATACATTATCTTGCATATTTTTTATATATGGAACATTGTCTAATTATAATGGACCAGATTCCTAGAATTTTTATTTCACTTTGTGAATCCAGAAGCTTCTTTTACTACTTAACCCTTGTGGCTGCTGCTGGAGAAATCCCTTATGTGACTAAAATATTCATAGTGCACAGTGGTACAGTAAATCAAGTTAGTTTCAAATCAGGTTCTGAGATTTCAAGATAAAGACCCAATTTGTTTCCTTAAATATTTTAGAAATGCACAGATTTTCAGAATTAATTAAACATTCCTGCATCTTTTGTTGAAAACTCAAGATTTTTATATATATTTTGGCTTTAAACCTTGGCTTTATTCACAATTTATATACAATAGGGAAATGAGAGGAAAGGTGAGGGAAGAGGGAGAGGGAAAGGGAGAAGGAAAAGGAGAAGGAGAGGGAGAGGGAGAAGGAGAAAGGGAGAGGAGAGGAGAGATTTCCCTGTACTATTATTTAAATAAACTCTGACATCATCACTGTTTCAGCTTAGAAGGATAATTTAGGACTGTGTGAAGGCAGAATTTAAATGTCAACCCATCACTTACTTTATTGAAGCATGAAGTAATGTCTGCTTGCATTGCTGAGGGGAAAATTGTCTGATTCATGAGATCAATGGCAGTTCTCCAGTAATGATATATTTTTGGGAAGCTTCAGGTTGAAAGAGAGCAGAAGACTGAGACAAATCTGATGAGGCAAAAAAAAAAAAAGTGGGGAGAAATTAGACATTTTCTGCTGGCTTGCAAAAACTACCAAGACCACATTGAAACTCTGCTTCTTGTATAGGAGGTGGGCAGAGGAGAGAATTATCTAAATCACTCAAAAAATATATATCTTAATTTCCAGACAGAGTATTATATGAAAATTTTAAGAGGTCTTTGAAAATACAATTGCTTGAATGAGGAATTGGAAAGAATAGACTCATGCATGAACATGTATGTTATTGGACCTATTATCATGAGTGACCTTAGAAGATTTGTGAGTTTCAGCTGAACTGATTATCAGTAATTATTACCATTTTTCAAGTACTGCGATGTCCAGAAATTAATTTAGATCAGCATGTGAATTGGTTTAAAATATTGTTTTCAGTGTATTGCAGAAGCCACTATATTCTTATGTCCCATCATAACCACAGTTCCAGCATTCCCTCATCTCCGCTACAATATTTTGAGAGTTTTTCAATATAGGTAGATTATAAAGGGAAATGATGACAAATTATTTGTCTTGTCAAAACTTGTTTCAACTACAAAGAGAAAAAAAAACAATAAATTTTGGAGCCATTGGAACATTTTTTTGTGTAGGGAATAGAAACAAGTTACCTGAATAATAGATGGAGAATTATATTAGGCAAAAAAACAAAACAAAATGCACAGGTACCGTATATTTGGTACCTTGCTCAATAGTAGTAACTGTGAGAGGGATCTTGGACAACCATTTAGATATGAGCCAGCAGTGTGCAGCAGCTGCCAAAAAAGCCAACACAGTTCTGGGCTGCATAAACAGAGGGATAGAATCAAGATCATGTGAAGTGTTAATACCACTTTATAATGCCTTGGTAAGGCGACACTTGGAATACTGCATTCAGTTTTGGTTGCCACGATGTAAAAAAGATGCTGAGACTCTAGAAAGAGTGTAGAGAAGAGCAACAAAGATGATTAGGGGACTGGAGGCTAAAACATATGAAGAACGGTTGCAGGAACTGGGTATGTCTAGTTTAACAAAAAGAAGGACTAGGGGAGACACGATAGCAGTGTTCTAATATCTCAGGGGCTGCCACAAAGAAGAGGGAGTCAAACTATTCTCCAGAGCACCTGAGGGTAGAACAAGAAGCAATGGGTGGAAACTAATCAAGGAAGAAGCAACTTAGAACTAAGGAGAAATTTCCTGACAGTTAGAACAATCAATAAGTGGAACAACTTGCCTGCAGAAGTTGTAAATGCTCCAACACTGGAAATTTTAAAGAAAATGTTGGATAACCATTTGTCTGAAATAGTGTAGAGTTTCCTGCCTGGGCAGGGGGTTGGGCTAGAAGACTTCCAAGGTCCCTTCCAACTCTGTTATTATGTTATTATGTTATCTAGCTGAAGGATGCTTTTCTATTGTAAGAATGGATCATTGCACTGTCTTAGTAGTGGTAGTCTGAATTTGGGGAAAAATGCCACCATTATATTGTGTTTGTAAGAAAAAGGAGAGAGGCAAACATTAAAGCCATTTGATTTACATCGGTATTTAGAGGAAAATTATATTTAAATCTGTATTTAAGCTGATTGATTTAGTCCTAAACCTCTCAATTATGTTTAGATTTTCATCTGTCTTATTTTATTGAATGTTTAATCTCTTTATACACTTCTATGAGATCATGTTCAGGATAATGGGGAGAATATAAATTTCTTAAATATATAAACAAAGTAAATGCATTCTTTCCTTTGATTCAGAACAACCAAGTGTGTTATGAAGGAGATGGATCATCTGTTGTTCGAATCTGTCATGGTTTATTGAGCTGTAGAAATCAGTATGTCACATGCACACTAATCATGTGCTTTTGTGTTGCAAGAATTGAAATCTGAAAGAATTATTTTTCAGTTGCAGAAAATGAAAGTGAAAATGAAAGAAGATGTTAATAGAGGCAATGGAGAACGGAAAAACACTCTGTGTTATATTCCATGCATACAAATTTAAATATTAAGGAACAAACCAGTATGCAAAATATTTATAAAGAAACATATGGAAAACTATAAACTTATCTTACTGTATCCAAAATGGAGGCTGTCAATCGTCCTGCTTCCAGTTATGTATGAAACAGTATAATTTAATTGGGGATGGGGAGGATTATTACATTTGAGGATAATAAAATGATGCAGCTGAGGATATAAATTTTAAGCAACATTTGTTTCACATTCTTAAGGAGTGGAATGACTTTTTACATTAGAAATACAAAACAAGAACTTTGATTTAAGATACTAACAGCAAAAGTAGCAGTCAAGTATAACTGCATACTTCGTTGCATATTCATTAAGTTGGTGGATATAGTAAATAAATTAATTAACATTTAAGACTTTGGAGTATTTTTCTTAACTATTTTGAAGTCTAACTAGAACAAAAGTGGGATTTTCTTGAAAAGCTGAACAAGGTCCTGGTTAATATTTGGATGGAGATCCAGATGTAAGGGTCGTAAGGCTGGGAAACGGAACAAGTAGGCAAACAAACAAAAAATTACCAGCAAACCAGGGGTGAAATCCAGCAGGTTCTGACAGGTTCTGGAGAACTGGAAGCAGAAATTTTGAGCAGTTCAGAGAACCAGCAAATACCACTTCTGGCTGGCCCCAGAGTAGGGTGGGAATGGAGATTTTGCAATATCCTTTCCCCAGGAGTGGGGAGGGAATGGAGATTTTGCAGTGTCCTTCCCCTGACATGCCCACCAAGCCACGCCCACCAAGCCAGTCCCACAGAACCGGTAGTAAAAAAAATGGATTTCACCACTGCAGCAAACCATTTTTCTAAGATTATAAATAGAACTACGTGGATGAGTTCCTGAAATCATGAGGAGGGAGTTTAAGAGAGGCTTATATTTATTGAGAATATTAATGCTACCTTATATGTACAATAATCAGAAATATTGAGGTGCATATGTAGTGCATGCATAAAAACTCTTTCAGCAAAGCTGCAGGATGAGAAACTCAGACTGACTTGAAGCACCTTCTTGAGGAAAACTTTAATACATTCTTTTCATGAGTTGATTTGCATTGCCTCCAGGTCGCCAAGCTCCTCACTGAAAGGAAAACACAACAATCTTGTGCAGACCTCTTATGTGTCAATGCCAACATTCATCTCCTTTTTTCATCATTGTCCCCAGCTTGCTTTAACACCAGGGATATTGTCTTGATTGATTTAGTGGGAATGGATCTCCCATTTCATCCAGATAGGATGTTTTCTCAACCTAGAAGGCAGGCAAGGCTTTGAAATTCTCTATCAAAATTATGAGAAATCTCAATTAGCAACTACAAAGGAAGATAACTTTCCCTGTAAAAGAAAGTGTTGAGGCTTTTAGAGACCTTGAAGAGATTCTGTATTTTCCTAATCTCAAGTGTGACAGTTAGAACACAGTCCAAATAAATCCTTAGAGCAGTATAATCAGGCAGAAGCTGAATACCTCCTTGTCAGCCAGTCAACCAGCTTCGACTTTTCCAGTGCCCAGGATTAAACAAATCCAAGAACAGAGTGCTGTAGTTGTGATACCATGTGATATAAAAATTCACATGGCTTCTATTTAACTTGGAGTTATAAATGATTTCTTTGAAAATGTGAGATGTTCTTTTCCAAATAATTCTATTGGCCTTTGATTTGCAGTTCCACTTTTAGTACTTTCTTTGGCTTGTCAGATAAAATTTGCTCCTCAACTTCATTCCTTCATTAACATCTTTTGAACATAATATATCCATAGAATCAAATATTATTACCAACATTGTTGATGTTGTAGTTACTAATTTTTAGCTCTATTCTTCAACGATCTCCTTTAATATTTTTAATGTTATGATGTTTTATCTTATATTGTAAGTTTCAATATTAACCAACAGAAGTATTATTGTTCCTTCTATTAGAATTTTTAGTCTAGTTTCTAAAATCATAAAGTTGCTTATTATTTCTATGAGCCAAGATACCCATAATAATTCTGGTTCCCATAAGAAGCTATTTACTTTTTACAATACAGTTACAGTTAACTGTGAAAGTCAATAGTCAAAATTTAATTGGACCCTTAATCCATTTGTAACTTTCTTAGATCAAAATCTTATTTAGCTTTTTGCTGTTTATTTCAAATTTGTTTATTTAGCATATGACAATGGTACAATTATTTATGTTAGTACTTTGTAGTTACTTGACCACTGAAGAATGTTAGTCCATTTAATCCACTCTCACATGCTTATCCAGGGTACACCATAAGTGAACCCTGGATGAACTAGCTCTGCACTAGAAAGTCACATGGTATCCTGCAGCATAATCCAGGGCATTCTGTCACCACTGATGTTGCCTCACAGTTGAGCATCATATCTGAGCAGGTCCAGCACTGGCAGAGAACTGACTGTCCAATGAAACGCTGCCACATCTTCCACTAAAGTGGTACCTATTTATCTACTTGCATGTAGAATGCTTTTGAACTGCTAGGTAGGCAGAAGCTGAGGTAAGTGACAGGAGCTCACTTTGCCATGCAGTGCTAGGATTCCAACCACTGGAGCAGAAATCATTTCCAATGTCTTTAAGTCACTGAACCACTGCACCTCTTTATTTCAAATATTTTAAGTTCTTAAGTTTGTAATTAATTTTTCTTTTGTTCAGAGATGAAGGTAAGTTTACTTTGCATGTCAAACCTGTTGTTTTGAAGGTCTCTAGTAGTCTTAAACTGATTAATAGGTAATAGTTTTAGGATTTCTGAAAGTGATTAGAAAGAGAGGGTTGTGAATTAATATCCTTAAAGGTTATGGCATGGTTACAAGCAGGTTGGCTAATCCATCATCTTTCAGCATTGAAATCCATAGAAAACCACTGTCCTTTACTTCTAATGAATAAACTGCAGGACAGTGGTTTTCTATGGATTTCAATGCTGAGAGATGATGAATTAGCCATCTTGCTTGTAACTGGATCACATGTAGGTGATTTCCAGTCCCTCTAAAGAATTGATTTACCCAGGTTTTTCAGTTTTGTTATTAGCCCTGTTTTCATAAAATCATTTTCAGTCTGCCATTCCTTCCCCCGAAGTCTTGGTCTACCAGCCAAGTTCTAACTAGGTCTGACTGTCTTTAGCATTTCAGCTAAGGTTGGCATAATAAAAGAGCCATTTTCAGTTCACTATATCTCCCCTGTAAGTCCAAAAAGTGTAGCTTTGTTGATATCTATTATTACCTTACAACAGGGGTGTCAAACTTGCATTGTCATGTGACGTATCAGGACTTAAACCAGGCGGGGGCAGAACCAGCACATGACGCATCCAACCCATGGCCTGGGAGTTTGATACCCCTGCCTTACAATGATTGATGTGAGGGAGGGCAAATATTTCTGAAAGATCTGACATCAGCAGCAATAAAGGGCCGCGGTGTGGCTCAGGCTGTAAGAAGCCTGTTATTAAAACACAGCTGCCTGCAATTACTGCAGGTTCTAGTCCCACCAGGTCCAAGGTTGACTCAGCCTTCCATCCTTTATAAGGTAGGTAAAATGAGGACCCAGATTGTTGGGGGGGCAATAAGTTGACTTTGTAAATATACAAATAGAATGAGACTATTGCCTTACACACTGTAAGCCGCCCTGAGTCTTCGGAGAAGGGCGGGATATAAATGTAAACAAAACAAAAAAATTGGCAAATTTTATTAGGTAACCACATATTCCAACAAAAAGTGTTAAAATATCTAAAAATGCTACTATGAGTGGGAAGAATGGAGAGGAGTATTGGCAAACTGAGAACAGGGAACCTGGATGGATTTCAGCATCTGCATCACTTAACAAATCTGCATCAGGATTATGAGTCAGTTTGATTGTATTATGCCTCATATTTCAAGGTAAGACTCGAGACTTCACATAAGCATTATTATTCCCACTTGGAAATGTATAAGTAAACAGAACAGTAATATAAAATGTGAAAGCAGTGTGTTTATTTAACTTTATGTGCACAGGGTGGAATGACCATGCTATTGTCAATCCATTTTTTTTCTAAAAACATTTTTTTAAAAAAAAGATATACATCATATACATATACATAAACATAAACACACACATACACGCACACACACACATCCAATGGTTCTACACTCTACCTTATTAATTTGAAGTTAGTTTATATTTGCTCACACTAACTGAATTCAGTTCTGAAAGATTTTCCCTATAATACAGTGATGACAAACCTTTTAGAGTGCCCAAACTATGTGCATGCGCATGCCCAAACAGAAAGGTGCGTGTATTTGTGAATGCGCAGACCTGTGTGTTTGAATCAGCAGACATGCATGTGTGAATGCTCAGACATGCATGTGCACATGAGTGGATATGTGCAGACATGGACATGCACACATGTATGCAAGGACATGCGCACATGCACAGCAGAGACCTGAAGGCCAGCTGGCCTGTGGGAGGCAGGACATCTCAACACCAGTGTCATGGCAAGAGGTAAGATTGTTTTCTTTTCTGCACTTCTGTTTTCTCATTTGCAGGGAAACAGAAAGTCATGAAAGAAATGCCACAGAGATTAGACGCATGCCAGCAGAGAGGGCTCTGCGCACCACTTGAGGCATGTATGCCATAGGTTAACCACCACGGCTATAGTATAACAATATATGCATATGAGTCACTTGCACAGTATATATATATATGTGTATATGTGTGATATTAGCGCCCATATGAAAAAGTCATGGTACCATCTTGCCTGGTTTGATCCATCATATGGATATTTCTATACGTAGCCAAAAGTTATATTTGTCTTTTTAACAGCTTGGTAACAGTTTTGTGTCATATTCATCTTGTGATAAGGCTCTTTTCATATATGCTGTTATAATTTTCCCTGTTATACCTGTGCATTTCACTTAATTTTTGTAAATTTATTTATTTATTTATTATATTTGTATACCGCCCTTCTCCCAAAGGACTCAGGGCGGTTCACAGCCAGTAAAAAACACAATACATACAATACAAATTAAAAACTATATAAAAAACTGATTCAATAATGGCCTAAAAATTTTAAATACAGTTTAAAACCCCGTTTAAAACCCTGATTAAAACCCTAATTTAAAACTATGTTCAAGCTAGTCCTGTACGTCGAAACAACAGCGTCTTCAGCTCGCGGCGGAAGGTCCGGAGGTCGGGGAGTTGACGAAGCCCCAGAGGCAGCTCGTTCCAGAGGGCGGGAGCCCCCACAGAGAAGGCCCTCCCCCTGGAGGTCGCCAGCCGACATTGTTTGGCTGACGGTATCCGGAGGAGGCCCTCTCTGTGAGAGCGCACTGGTCGGTGCGAGGCTACTGGTGGCAATAGGCGGTCCCGTAGATACCCCGGTCCTAAGCCATGGAGTGCTTTGAAGGTGATAACAAGCACCTTGAATTGGACCCAGAAGATCACTGGGAGCCAGTGCAGACTGCGCAGGAGAGGTGTCATAGGGAGCCACGAGGTGCTCCTCCTATCACCCGTGCAGCCGCATTCTGGACCAGTTGAAGCCTCCGGGTACCCTTCAAGGGGAGCCCCATGTAGTGAGTGTTGCAGTAGTCCAGGCGGGATGTGACAAGGGCATGGGTGACTGTGCATAAGGAAGCCCGATCCAGAAAGGGGCGCAACTGGCATATCAGGCGAACCTGATAAAAAGCCTCCCTGGCGACGGCCGTCATATGTTCTTCTAAAGACAGCCGTGCATCCAGGAGGACGCCCAGATTGCGAGCCCTTTCCGTGCGGGCCAATGACTCACCCCCAACGGTCAGCGATGGAATTAGCTGACTGTACCGGGCCACCAGCATCCACAGCCACTTGGTCTTGGTGGGATTGAGCCTGAGTCTGTTTCTCCCCATCCAGATCCATATGGCCTCCAGGCACTGGGACATCATTTCAACAGCCTCGTTGGGGTGGTTAGGGGTGGAGATATACAGCTGAGTATCGTCAGTGTATAGATGACAACTCACCCCAAAACCATGGATGATCTCATCCAGCGGCTTCATGTAGATGTTGAACAGGAGAGGCGAGAGAACCGACTCTTGTGGCACCCCACATAAGAGGCGCCTCGGGGCCAATCTCTGCCCTCCTGTCAACACCGTCTGCGACCGGTCGGAGAGGTAGGAGAACCACCGATGAACGGTGCCTCCCACTCCAAGTCCCCTGAGCCGGCGCAGTAGGATACCATGGTCGATGGTATTGAAAGCCGCTAAGAGATCTAGTAGGACCAGGACAGAGGAACAACCTCTGTCCCGAGCCCTCCAGAGATCATCAACCAATGCGACCAAGGCTGTTTCCATGCTGTAACCAGGCCGGAAACCGGACTGGAATGGATCTAGATAGACAGTTTCATCCAAGTACTGGGGGAACTGTCGTGCAACCACACTCTCAACAATCTTCGCCACAAAACGAAGGTTGGAGACAGGATGGTAATTTCCTAAAATAGCTGGATCCAGGGAAGGCTTCTTGAGGAGGGGCCGCACCACCGCCTCCATCAAAGAAGCATTCACAATTCCCTGAAGCCAGCCTCGTGTCACCTCCCGGGTGGCCAGTACCAGCCAGGAGGGGCACGGGTCCAGTAAACGTGGTCACATTCAGTCCCCCCAGTATCCTGTCCACGTCCTCAGGAGCCACAGAATCAAACTCGTCCCAGATAGTGATCCCAAGTCCTGCCTCTCCCACCCCGCCTGGATCTACCCAATCTGTATCCAACCCTTCCTGAATCTGAGCGATTTTATCAAACAGATACTGTCCAAACTCCTCAGCAAGACCCTGTAAGGGATCCTCCACCACTCCCTGTTGAAGGAGCGAGCCGGTCATCCTAAACAGGGCGGCTGGGCGGTTATCTGCTGATGCAATGAGAGTGGAAAAATATTCCCATTTCGCCACCCTCGTTGCCACTAGATAGGTCCAAATGTAAGACCTAACTAGTGTCCGGTCAGATTTGGAGCGGCTGGACCTCCAGATACTCTCTAGGCGTCTTCTCTGGCGCTTCATCTCCCTCAGCCCCTCAGAATACCAAGGGGCTAATCGAGGTCGGCACCGGGTCAGAGGCCGCAAAGGCACAACTCGACCTAGAGCACCAGCCGCCACCCGATCCCAGGCGGCAACTAGATCCCCAGCCGAGTCGTGGGCCAAATCCTCAGGGAATGGCCCAAGCTCCGTCTGGAACCTCTCAGGGTCCATCAGGCGCCTGGGACGGAACCAACGAGTTGGTTCCATCTCCCTGCGGTGGGGGTCGGCGGTTCAAAAGTCTAGCTGAAGGAGTGAATGATCTGACCATGACAGGGGTCTAATAACTAACTCCCCTAAATGAAGAATTTTGCTTTTGCTTTTATCTCCATTAAATTTGATAAGTATTTTGATGATAAAATCATTAAATACATAATTAATAAAATAATTATTAATTCAATATAAAAATATTTAAGAGTTATAAGGCCTAGAACTGAATCTGGCAACACCCTACTTGATATCTCCCTTTGGAGATAGTTTGGTGAGGAACTATTCATGATCTGATTTGAATATGATTTATAGGCCAGTTGAGGAACTGTTACATATGCCACCTAGCCCATACTTCTTAATCAAAAAGACAAGGAGTATTTTATCAAAATATTTGCTGAAATCAAGATAATATGTCTACAACATGGAATAAACCATACCAAATCCCCCAAAATGCCTAATGAAAAAAAATTGCCCAATAGCTTTAGCTTTATTCATACTGGAATTTCTTGAGCTATAAAATTTCTATCCTCAGCTGCTACAATTTCTATCCTCAGCTGCTACGCATTATACTTTTTGTGAACTCTTGTGCCTGCGAGGTGCCCCCGCCTCGCAGGAATGGCCCTCCTCACTACCGAGGGCCGGCCTCCATGACGGGTCTTGGGACCCACAGAGGTGGCATGCGAAAAAGAAGAGCCTGTGGGGTTTTTTAGAGAGGGAATTTTTAAGGGGTGGGAGGGTAAGGGCGGGTAATGGGGGTAGCCCGTCGGGTGGGGGGCCAGTTCCTGCACATGCTCACGGCGGTTCTTCTTTATCAGGTTCGGAGGTTATGAGGGAGGAGTGTGTTCCTATTTGTGAGGGTGGTTCTATTGACACGGTAAGTGGGAGAGGCAGGTATGGCGGAAGCGAGGGGTCATATCAATTTCCGGGAGCGCGTGCTCGATGTCTGAAAGCGATCACGCGCTCCGACCCCTTGGACTTCTCCCGTTCCCCGGATGGTCAGGATCCTCAGAGCTTGGGCCTTCGGTTGATGTTGTGCAATGCTCGGTCCGTGGTGAACAAAGCCCCCCTTATTTGTGATCTTATACAGGGGGGCTCCGCGGACCTTATGGGCATCACGGAGACCTGGTTGGGCACTGAAGGGGGGGTGCCCCTTGGGGAAATGTGCCCACCAGGTTTCCGAGCATTCCATCAACCGAGGGATCAAGGTAGGGGTGGGGTGGCGGTTGTTATAAAAGAAAGTCTGGAGCCGAGGGAGACCACTGTTCCTCAGATTGCCGGTTGTGAATCCCTCCTTGTGAAGTGGGGCCATAGGGGTCAGTTGGGCCTGTTAGTCACGTACCTGGCTCCTTGCTGCGTGACGACAGCCCTGCCCGAGTTGTTGGAGGTGGTTGCCGGGGTGGCGGTTGAGACCCCTAGACTTATGGTCATGGGGGACTTTAACCTGCCTTCTTCCGGCACATCATCAGCATTGGCTCGGGAGTTCATGGCCTCCATGATGGCCATGGACCTGACTCAAGTAGTGGATGGCCCCACCCACATTGGGGGAGGCACACTGGACTTGATTTTTATCTCTGGTCAGTGGATGAGTGATCTGGTTTTAGGAGATGTAGTCATTGAGCCATTGTCATGGTCGGATCACTCTCTCCTTCGTCTAGACTTTCAGACTGCCATCCAACACCGCAGGGAGACGGGACCAATACGGTGGTTCCGTCCCAGGCGCCTGATGGACCCGGAGAGGTTCCTGATGGAGCTTGGGCCATTCCCTGAGGATCTTGCTCATGGCACGGCTGAAGAACGAGCCACGGTTGGGGCCTTAGACCATGTCGTGCCTTTGCGGCCTCTGACCCGGCGCAGGTCTCAACCAGCTCCTTGGTTCTCTGAGGAGCTGAGGGAGATGAAACGCCGGAGAAGACACCTAGAGAGTGTTTGGAGATCCAGCCGTTCGGAGGCTGATCGGACACTAGTTAGATCCTATAGTAGGACCTACCTAGTGGCACTGAGGGAAGCGAGGCGTTGCTACGCCTCCTCCCTCATTGCATCGGCAGATAACCGCCCAGCCGCCCTGTTTCGGGTGACCCGCTCCCTCCTTCACCAGGGAGAGCGGGATGACCCGTTGCAGGGACGTGCTGAGGAGTTTAACGGTTATCTATACGATAAAATCGTTCAGCTTCGGGACGGTCTGGATCAAGATTGCGGCGATTCAGATGGGGCGTCTGAGGGCGGTCTTGTTGACATTGTTTGGGATGAGTTTGACCCTGTGGCTCCCGAGGACATGGACAGGTTGTTGGGTAGATTGAATGCCACCACGTGTTTACTGGACCCGTGCCCCTCCTGGTTGGTACTGGCCACTCAGGAGGTGACACGAGGCTGGCTCCAGGCGATTACGAGCGCTTCATTGTTGGAGGGAGTCTTTCCGGCCGCCTTGAAAGAGGCGGTGGTGAGGCCCCTCCTCAAGAAGCCTTCCTGACCCGCTGTTTTAGGTAATTATCGTCCGGTCTCCAACCTTCGCTTTGCGGCGAAGGTTGTAGAGAGTATGGTGGCACATCAGTTTCCCCTTCACCTGGATGAAACTGTCTATCTAGACCCGTTCCAGTCCGGTTTCCGGCCCGGTTACAGCACTGAGACGGCTTTGGTCGCGTTGGTGGATGATCTCTGGAGGGCCAGGGATAGGGGTTGTTCCTCTGCCCTGGTCCTATTAGACCTCTCAGCGGCTTTTGATACCATCGACCATGGTATCCTGCTGCGCCGGTTGGAGGGATTGGGAGTGGGAGGCACCGTTTATCGGTGGTTCTCCTCCTATCTCTCCGATCGGTCGCAGACGGTGTTGACAGGGGGGCAGAGGTCGGCCCCGAGGAGCCTCACTTGTGGGGTGCCTCAGGGGTCGATTCTCTCGCCCCTTCTGTTCAACATCTATATGAAGCCGCTGGGTGAGATCATCAGTGGCTTCGGTGTGAGGTACCAGCTGTACGCTGATGACACCCAGCTGTACTTTTCCACCCCGGGCCACCCCAATGAAGCTATCGAAGTGCTGTCCCGGTGTTTGGAAGCCGTACGGGTCTGGATGGGGAGAAACAGGCTCAAGCTCAATCCCTCCAAGACAGAGTGGCTGTGGATGCCGGCATCCCGGTACAGTCAGCTGAGTCCACGGCTGACTGTTGGGGGCGAGTCATTGGCCCCGATGGAGAGGGTGCGCAACTTGGGCGTCCTCCTGGATGAACGGCTGTCTTTTGAAGATCATTTGACGGCCGTCTCCAGGAGAGCTTTTTACCAGGTTCGCCTGGTTCGCCAGTTGCGCCCCTTTCTAGACCGGGATGCCCTATGCACGGTCACTCACGCCCTCGTGACGTCTCGCCTGGATTACTGCAATGCTCTCTACATGGGGCTCCCCTTGAGGGGCATCCGGAGGCTTCAGTTAGTTCAGAATGCGGCTGCGCGGGTGATAGAGGGAGCCCCTCGTGGCTCCCATGTGACACCTCTCCTGCGCAGACTGCACTGGCTGCCTGTGGCCTTCCGGGTGCGCTTCAAGGTTTTGGTAACCACCTTTAAAGCGCTCCATGGCATAGGGCCGGGTTACTTACGGGACCGCCTGCTGCGACCGAATACCTCTCACCGACCCGTGCGCTCTCACAGAGAGGGACTCCTCAGGGTGCCGTCAGCTAGGCAGTGCCGTCTGGCGACACCCAGGGGAAGGGCCTTCTCTGTGGGGGCTCCCACCCTCTGGAACGAACTCCCCCCAGGACTTCGTCAACTCCTGGACCTCCGAACCTTCCGCCGCGAGCTTAAAACACATCTATTTACTTGTGCAGGACTGGAGTAGATTTTAAATTTTATATTGGTTTTTATTGGTTTTAATGGGTTTTATTATGGATATGGTTTTTTAATATAATCGGGCTATGTAGAATAAGTTTTTTAATTGTTATTTTATCCTGTATTTATATGTATTTTTATTTGCCTGTGAACCGCCCTGAGTCCTTAGGGAGATAGGGCGGTATATAAATAAATAAATAAATAAATAAATAAATAAATAAATAAATAAATAAATAAATAAATAAATAAATAAATAAATAAATAAATAAATAAATAAAAATAAAAGGAATGTGCATGTGGCTTCAAGATAGCACTTTATACATTCCTGAGCTATAGCATTCTTGTAATCAACTACAGATCATTTAGGGAATATTAGTCTGGTAAAATATGGTCTTCATTTTTAATAATTAGTGCATTCTTTTGAAGGTGTTTACAAACCTATTGGTTTAAGATATGCATTAGAATCTTCTTAACCATTATGCTAGATTGATTGTTCTGTACTGATTATTTTTTACTCCTCCTTATGAAGAACGGGGAGGTATGAAAACATCTATTACTTCATCCGTTCTCCAGGATTGTACAAAGATAATAGAGAAAGCTTTATTCACCACATCAGCAAGTTCTCATTGTCTTTTCTATAAATGAGTTTATTCCTACTTTGGAAATCTTCATTCTCTACTCATAGTCGCAGCCTGTTTATTTATAAAACATTTTCTAAAAATACACTGGGCTAATAGTGATTCACTGAAACTGAACAATCATGCTACAATGGATTGGATCTAAATGTGAATACAGTGGCATTCCGCTGGTGTAGAAGGAAAAAGCTAAGACAACAAATTCATACTCTCCCCACCCAATTTCTACTGATGCCCCTGTCTTCTCTGAAAGGTTACAGAAAATCTGGCAATAGCATGGTACTTAGATCTTCAGGTGAAGTGAAAAGTGGTAAAAGGGGGATTGATAAAAAAATATATCAGGAGAGGCATTTCCATGGTCATGTGGATAGCATGGCTGTATGCCAAAGGTGCACGGAATGCTGTTACCTTCCCACTGAAGTGGTACCTATTAATGTACTTGCAATTTCCATGCTTTTGAACTGCTAGGTGGGCAAGAGCTGGGGTAAGTAGCAGGAACTCACCCCATTATGTGGAGCTTGGATTTAACCATACATGCTTTGAAATGTATGTATTTTAAAGCCAATAAATGCACAGATGTAGCTGAGAATTGATGCAGCAAGTTGTGAAGATGCCCAAATGACAACCAAAATCTGTTCCCCCCACCTTTGAATCTACAATTCCAAGCCAGATCCACTTTCTTCAAAGTCAGTGTTTCCTGTGTGGGCTTCTCATACTGGACCAACTCTGGTCCAGTTCTGTACCAAAAGCCTGCTGATGAAGCACTGAGCCCTTTCGTTTTTCCATTCCATTGGAAATAATAAAAATGGTAATGAATGGTAATGATGATCCAGGAAGGGACAGTCTGTTGAAGAAATATGGAAGATTTAGATGAATGCCAAATCCTACCATATGCTTATTGTCATGTTTAGGGTGATGGATTAAGACTGAGGACACCTAGGCTAACTCCAACTCAATCACAAAATCTTTTTAGGTGAGGATGGTGAGGCTTTGGCCAATTATTCTGTCATAGCCCAATCTAGCATGTTGCAGGAACAAGCTCATAAAGGCGAGGCAGAATATCAATGAATCAAATTAATAAACATGTGTCCAGTATCCACCTGAGTAATATCAACATCATACCCTCATTAAATAATGCATTAATCCCCTCTGGTCATGTTTCATGAAGTGTCATTTTTTTCTTGGAAAAAAGGCAGTTGAAACCTCTGATCCCCTCTTTCCATCTTAGCTTTGAACAGGCTTTGATGCCTAACATTGCCATTAAACTTAATTGCTGACTTGGTTTCATCTATTCAATTTGCTGGTAGTTTTGTGTTCATACCTTAATTGTTATCATATTGTCATTCCCTTTGGCCATTTTAGTGACTTATAGACAGAATACGAATACATTTTAAAAATCTTCTTTGCCTTTCGATGTAGAATAATTAGACAAACCTTTTTAAAAATAGATGTATCTCTTCTATCCGTGATTCAGATCTATTTGTTCATTCAGTATAAGTTGAATGGAATAATGGAGTTACTTTTATTGATTCCTTCTATGCCTCCCCAAACAGCCTGTGGAAGGTTGCTGAGGCAAGTAGCAGTATCTTCTTACTTCTTCCAGTGGTTTGCTTGTCAAATGCAATTCCAAGATTAAGAAAGCTGGATCCAATCCAGTATATACAATAGTGTATATATAGACATGTTCATTTTTCTATTAAATTCCTTGAAACTTGTTTCATTGGAGTGATCTCTTTTTCTAAGGCCACACATGGCATTCTCTGTTATATTCTGTGATATTCTGCCATCTCATCTCTCAACCCCCGTTACTCTAAAGGATTCTATTTTACATACTGTTTAAATCCCAGCTTGATAATGTAAAGGAAAGAGGGAAAAGAGCTTAACCTTATATGTTAGTTAAGGATTATGGGGTCATGCTGCATAAAGCTTTTGTAAAAGAATTTTGAGCAGCTTAAGCAAATCAATAGGTCAGCTTCTCATGGAGCAGATTAAGTTGCTGCAAAAAGCTCTGTTTTAATGAGTCAATGGAGGCTATTTCCCTAATAGCTTCTGTTATTTTGCATGGATATTTATCATTATCATTATCACCACTCATTCTAGTGAGCACAAGAAAGCTGCCTATTCGTCACTGTGAAAGGAGCCATGATATACAATATATCACACAGTTACTTTTTAATAGGCTGTGAAGTTCTTGAGCATGATTTATCTATTTTCCTCATATTTTGGTAATTTGATGAAAGTTCTTCCATATAATAGACATTTTTCATTCTCTGCCTATATTCTTCCTCATGTCAGATTTAGGTTTTCTCTTCAGCAGCTAATACTGCCTACTTTAGAACAATCATCTTTTTATCATCTCAGAGCCAAATTGTACTTTATTTTCAGTTAAAGTGTTGAATATGAGACAAGGGATGTTGGACAGCATTTCTTTTTAATTATTCAGGATTGTATGATCCAGCAAAATAGAATCCATTCTGACAGAGATGGGCATGTCATTCCGAGGGTCAGACTTATATTTCATGATTCAAAGTGCTATATAATAATGCAAAAATTGCAGAAATTTCATATAAAAATATATTACAGAATGACACATACGAAATTGAGGAAGCTCTTGCAGATATAAAACCATGTGCTCCATTTATATACAAAGCTCCAGGCCCAGACAAGATAACTCCTTCTTGCTTAAAAGTCTGTGCTGACCAATTGGCCCCCATCTTCACCCATATTTTCAATAAATCACTAGAGATGTGCTATGTTCCTTCTTGCTTCAAACGCTCTACTATCATCCCAGTTCCACCATCAAGGAACTGAATGACTACAGACCAGTTGCTCTAACATCTGTAGTCATGAAAACCTTTGAAAGGCTAGTGCTGTCCCACTTCAAAACCATCACAGATCCGCTGTTAGACTCCTTGCAATCTGCATACCAAGCAAATAGATCAACAGATTATGCTGTTAATATGGCTCTGCACTACATCCTACAACATCTGGAATCCCCAAAGATCTATGCAAGGGTCCTCTTTGTAGACTTTAGTTCAGTATTCAACACCATCATTCCAGATACTCTTCTAACTAAGCTAAACCAGCTACAGATATCTGAACAGACTTGTAAGTGGATCACAAGCTTCCTAACAAACAGAAAGCAGCAGGTGAAGCTAAGCAGAATCACATCAGATACCTGTACCTGTACAATTAGCTGTGTGCTCTCCCCACTTCTCTTCTCTCTGTATACCAATGACTGTGATGTCTAACCATCCACCTGTTAAATTACTGAAGTTTGCAGATGACAGAACAGTGATCGGTTTCATTCAAGACAATGGTGAATTTGCATACAGTTGGGAGGTTGAACGACTAGCCTCATGGTGAGACCAGAACAATCTGGAACTGAACACACTCAAAACCATAGAAATGGTGGTAGACTTTAGAAGAAACCCTTCCATACTTCCACCTCTCACAATACTAGACAACACAGTATCAACAATAGAAACCTTCAAATTTCTAGGTTCTAGCATATCGCAAGATCTAAAATGGACAGCTAACATCAAAAACGTCATCAAAAAAGGACAACAAAGAATGTTCTTTCTGCGCCAACTCAGAAAGCTCAAACTGCCCAAGGAGCTGCTGATCCAGTTCTACAGAGGAATTATTGAGTCTGTCATCTGCACCTCTATAACTGTCTGGTTTGGTTCTGCAACCCAACAAGATAGACACAGACTTCAGAGGATAATTAGAACTGCAGAAAAAACAATTGCTACCAACCTGCCTTCCATTGAGGACCTGTATACTGCACGAATCAAAAAGAGGGCTGTGAAAATATTTACAGATCCCTCACATCCTGGACATAAACTGTTTCAACTCCTACCCTCAAAACAATGCTATAGAGCACTGCACAACAGAACAACTAGACACAAGAACATTTTTTTCCGAACGCTCTGCTCAGAATCACTCTGCTAAACAAATAATTCCCTCAACACTGTCAAACTATTTACTAAATCTGCACTACTATTAATCTTCTCATCATTCCCATCACCCATCTTCTTCTGCTTATGACTGTAACTTTGCTGCTTGTATCCTTACGATTTATATTGATATTGGTTGTTTCCTGATTGCTTATTTGTAGCCTATGACTCTCATTAAGTGTTGTATCATTAAGTGTTAAATTTGTACCCTATGACTATCATTAAGTCTTGTAAGTGTTGTACCTTGATGAAGGTATGTTTTCTTTTATGTACACTGAGAGCATGTGCACCAAGACAAATTCCTTGTGTGTCTAATCACACTTGGCCAATAAAAAATTCTATTGTATTCTATTATATATGTGTATTACACACACACACACAGTATATATATTCTTGCATTTTGAAAGATAATTCCTATGATAAATACTGAAGTGTCAAATAAATAGTAGAGTTTATGACCTAAGAATGAATTTAATTCATTAGAAAATATTGTTTTGTGTCAGACATCATATTTCTTGTATGAAATCTTTAGGGTAATTGACCCACATGATTTGGTTCAGTCATGGCTCCCTTTTGACTTTACAGTACCATGTGTGTTAACTTAATCTTAAGAAAAAAAGATAGAAATTAATGATTTAACAGCGATGTTGAATTATACTTTTTAGATAGGAATTTGACATTTTATGAAGAACTCTGATGCTAGAGTTCAGCAAAGAGAAGTATTTTATATAAATGGATTAATGTTAAGGAATGGAATTAAGATAAATTTCTTTAATAATTTTTGAAATGTCATTATATTCTAAAAATAATTAGATGGAGTAATGTTTTATATAATCTACATTTATTAATAATATTAAGAACTGTTTTAATTGTATATTAATAAAGTCCTTTTTTTACCTCTAAGGTTTTTTTTTAATTAATTGTGTTAATCATTCTAATATAATTTTGTGTGTGTTATCACTGATATATTATTCTTTTCTTTTGGTTATATTTCACTAATAAAAAACTAAGTTCAAGCATAAATTTTCACTTACACAGTATAAATGACTTCTTTACTTACAAGATTTGCCATCTATTCTGTATATATCCAAATAGCAAAGCAGGTCACATTTCTACATTACACAATATAATAAAATACAAAAATAACAAAATGCTAAGTATAAGTCAGACAATATATAAAGAATTAGCTTTTTTTAAAAAAAAAAAAACTTATATTGGGATTTTTTCCATTTTGGAGGCTGCCTAATCTTTCCAGAGCATTTCTGTCACTTGATGGAAACCCAGCAAAGGAATTTCTGGTTCCACACCGTTATAACACTGTTATAAATAAGGAGTAGCTAAATTTCAACATCTTAAATAAGATAGATGCCAGCCTTGCTAACAAGAAACTTAGCAACTTACTTAGAGTTGGAAACCAACCAGGCTATTAGCCTGCATAAAAAAGAAGCCATCTTGTATAAGGCATAATTAGAGGTCCATTGACACTCTTGCCATAGAAGGTAAGATCTCATTGTCTAGACCAGGGCTGTCAAACTTCTGTCCTGTGGGCCAGATGCGTCATTCACTGGCCACACCCACACCCAGTTTAGCAAAGGGGAAAAAAGTCCCGACACATCACATGACGCTTTTGTTACGACATGCGTTTGACACCCCTGATCTAGACAATATAGGAACCTTTAATTCTTTATTGCACTCATTTCTTAACATTTCATGTCAAATTTATTTATTGATAATAAATATCTATAAAAACTAATAAAATAGATTTTTTTTTTTAGTTTACAAGGATTTAACAAGTAGTTCAAATATCTCAGCTTTTTCAGAAGTTGAAAATGCTGCTAGTCCACATAATGTTGTTATAACTGTAAATATTGCAAGTGGATTATCTGTGATAGATGGCATTTATCTTTTAACACAGATTATGTTAAAAATCCATCTTCATCATGTATCAGTTGGTCCAAAGTCAATATCCTTGCTTCCATCCTAAAAACAAAATTAAGTTTTTTTTAGAAGGAAGATCTTAACAGAAGAAGATTGAATAAGTTTAAGTGATTTTATTTTCAATTGACCCAAGACCTTTTAGTTCAATATTTCATATTAACATCATTGCCTCTTACATCTGTCATTTGGCACTGGCAAATTTATTATAGTTGCCATGCTAGTGGGGAATCCTGAAAGCTGTATACCAACCTAAGATTTGCTTAAGTTGCCTTGTATCTATTAACCCATATGTGTGTTTGCATTCCTGTGTGTTTTGAGTTTCCATATATGTTCTTCGATGGTTGCCAAGGATATGACATAAAACATGGAGATTTATATGCATAATAATAATGTGTAATGTGAGAAACATTTTTAAATATGATGGGCTAGTCATACCAGGCTCTTTAATTACTTTTCTGTGATAATTGTAACATGTTCTCAGACTTTCACTTCTCCTTTTCCAATTCCATCTCCAATTTCTCTTTGGTAACATATTCTCACAACTTTTTCATTAAACAAACAAACCACTTTGCAGTGGCAGTTTATATTCATCATTTCTTTTATTGCTTGAATGTATGACTGCATCCATTTGGAATTAGATACTATGCACTTTTATTGCAGAGTGGAGGGTAACTATTCAAATCATTAATTTCAGCATAATTGATACTCAAATTAAGTGTAATTGCAGTTTCAATGTGCTGTCTAGAAGAGAATTGTTAAAAGAGGAAGGTACATCTGGATTCCCAGGTGGTCTCATTTGGAGCATGGAAATTGAGGGGGCAATTCAATACAAAAAATAGCTTATAAAAGGAAATACGAGTACCAAAATTCAATGGTTGACAGATGATAAAGGATTTTAAATCTGCTCTGAAGAATCTGGATTTTATTTATAAATTTTCTGGATGTTTGGGACAGACAGTATCATTTCTTACACCAATATCTTAGGCCTACCATGCACTTGATAAATGCCCTCTTGTTCTCTTGAGCTTGCTGCATCCTCCCAGTTTTAACTGATGAGACATAGCTAAATGAATCCTTCCCTTCAAAGTTGTAAACACTCAGTATACAACAAATCCTCAGTCTATTTACTTGAAATGTGATAGCTTTTATCTCCATTGTTGGGGCAATGAGGCCTGCAAAGCTTATCAATTTCTATTCAGAAAAAAACAAAGGTAATGACTATTTTCCACAAACAGCAAAATTAACCTGAATTAAAAAGAACCAACAAAACCCCTACCTCTTGTTTTTCTTTTTTTTTAAAATCCAGCAGTATATACTTTTCCCAAATTGCTTATTGTTCCTCTAAATTTCATACCATTGTTTTGAAAAGACAAACACATTATTGCCAGTTTGGTGTTTTCTGAGGATGGTCAATGAGATGCAAGAATCTTGAGTCCAATTGGTATTTTTCAAAAAAGGAAGCTTCTCTTTAAATCTAATACAGTTTGGATTCATTTCTGATGCTCTATATAGGGAATAAAGTGAATCTTGTATCATATTCTCTACTATATTTTCCTGAACTTGTGCCATCTAATTGTGTTATACATGGTTTCACTCCTATGAAAATGTGGTGTTAATGTGTATGTCTCAGGATAATCAGCAAAAGATATACTTAATCATATGGATCTCTCCCTCCCTCCCTCCCTCCCTCCCTCCCTCCCTCTCTCTCTCTCTCTCTCTCTCTCTCTCTCTCTCTCGTCAGTTGACCATTTCAAAGCAATGGACCATTGTAATGTACAATAAATTAAGATAAGGTAAGATATAGTAAAAAAAGGTAAAATAGATGAATGTAAGAAAAAATAAAATGAAATATAACAAAGTATTGAAAAGATAAAAGAGTGGGATAAAATAGTACAAGATGAAACACAATGCAGAGACCTAAAATAAGATGAATATAAAAGTACAAAACAGTATATGTTTAGATGAACTCATCAATTTTATATGCAATCCCAATGTGTTCCATAAAATGTATTTTCAGTTGGAAAGCCCTAACAGTTCTAGAATAGAATAGAATAGAATAGAATAGAATAGAATAGAATAGAATAGAATAGAATAGAATAGAATTTTATTGGCCAAGTGTGATTGGACACACAAGGAATTTGTCTTGGTGCATATGCTCTCAGTGTACATAAAAGAAAAGATACGTTCATTAAGGTACAACATTTACAACACAATTGATGGTCAATATATCAATATAAATCATAAGGATTGCCAGCAACAAGTTATAGTCATACAGTCATAAGTGGAAAGAGATTGGTGATGGGAACTATGAGAAGATTAATAGTAGTGCAGATTCAGTAAATAGTCTGACAGTGTTGATGGAATTATTTGTTTAGCAGAGTGATGGCCTTCGGGAAAAACTGTTCTTGTGTCTAGTTGTTCTGGTGTGCAGTGCTCTATAGCGTCGTTTTGAGGGTAGGAGTTGAAACAGTTTATGTCCAGGATGCGAGGGGTCTGTAAATATTTTCACGGCCCTCTTCTTGATTCGTGCAGTATACAGGTCCTCAATGGAAGGCAGGTTGGTAGCAATTATTTTTTCTGCAGTTCTAATTATCCTCTGAAGTCTGTGTCTGTCTTGTTGGGTTGCAGAACCGAACCAGACAGTTATAGAGGTGCAAATGACAGACTCAATAATTCCTCTGTAGAATTGGATCAGCAGCTCCTTGGGCAGTTTGAGCTTACTGAGTTGGCGCAGAAAGAACATTCTTTGTTGTCCTTTTTTAATGATGTTTTTGATGTTAGCGGTCCATTTTAGATCTTGCGATATGCTAGAACCTAGAAATTTGAAGGTTTCTACTGTTGATACTGTGTTGTCAAGTATTGTGAGAGGTGGAAGTATGGAAGGGTTTCTCCTAAAGTCTACCACCATTTCTACGGTTTTGAGTGTGTACAGTTCCAGATTGTTTTGGTTGCACCACAAGGCTAGTCGTTCGACCTCTCGTCTATATGCGGATTCGTCATTGTCTTGAATGAGACCAATCACTGTTGTGTCATCTGCGAACTTCAGTAGTTTAACAGATGGATCACTGGAGATGCAGTCATTCTAATTCTAATGGATTCTAATGACTAATGGATTCTAATGATTCTAATGACTACATATGTTTGTGCCCTGAAGGAAATAATATAATTGTTTGCTACAGTCCCAATATATGGTTCGGTCAAGTAGTATTGACAGATGAATTGGACATGAAGGTCTTCTATTTCTGATACTCCACAAACAGACATTCTCTCAGAATATGACACTAGGTGGAATTATATGTATTTCACGATAAAATCTAGCTGCTCAAATCTTGCTCTGGTAAAGCCAATCCTGTTGTAATGAATGAAATACATTGTCAGACATTTTTCTGTCTGAAAAGACACTTTATTCTTGGCCAGCCATTTTAATGACTTGGTGTTTGCAAGTGACACAGTATCAGTTTGGGCATTAACCTGATATCTGGCTGAGAATAGATATTGTGTTGAGAAGGCAAGCTGTGAGGTGATTTGGAGAAGTTGATTGATCCATCCAGAAGTTGATTGAAGTATTTGTTCTTCAAGGCACTTTTGGTAATCATCCTGGTTACATTGGGAAACTCCTCCCCCAGTACTTAGACTACTATAAATAGATTGGATCGGGGTGAAATTTACTTACCTTCCCTACTGATTTGCCAATGTGTGTGCGCCCCCCGCATGCTCACTTCACTCACACGGCACATGTGCAAAGCCTTCTGTGAATGCGCAGAGGCTTAAAATGTCACAAAAAAGCAACATCATGATGTATGTATGGGTGGGTGGAGCCTACCGCAGCCTCTGTTACTGGTTCGCCTGAGCCAGATAGAACTGTCTGGATTTCGCCCCTGGAGTGGATGCCTGTTTCAGCTCTTTCTTCTGCTGCAGGTGTATTCCTGCCAGTCCAAAGAATAGATCTTAAGCAGCGTATTTGATTTTGTTTGAGTAGGGGAGCCTTTGATATGCTCCACATTTCGGTACTCTGTATGTCAGTATTGGTGCAATTTTTGCCCTGCATTCCTTTAAAATGGACAGCAGATTGCTTGTGTGCATATAACTAAATAATTTAGTTAGCATTTTAGAGCTTGCTATGACCTTTATTGAACTCCATTTGAAGTGGTTGACCCAGTGCCCTATATCTGTAAAAATCAATACTAAATATGAAAGACTTTTGTTCTATAGGCTTCCCATCCAAGCTCTTGTTGTATTTGGACCATCTTTCTCCAAAACCACTACTTTGGATATAGTCTTACTAATATTCAAAGAATTAGAGTTGTAATAAGCACCAAATTTTCCCATTAATCTTCTCAGGACTGTTTGGGAGTGTATCATCAGAACCAATCCATTCCTATACAAAGGAATGTTGATAAGTCTGTTTGGCATGTGAACATCCATAGAGTTGAGGAATTTTGAGAAAAAACAATGTTTATGACATTGAAGTTTATTCCGTTGACATAAATAACATGGGACCAAGATGTATCCTTGTCTAATACTTTTGTAAATGGGTCAGGTCTATGTGAGAGAGTAATTCATTTCAGTTATGGGGACTTTCAGTCATGTATTTACAGATGGCCTTTACCAGATATAGAAGTCTGGGTTCCATATTAAGTTTGGCCAGCTTCTTCCATAAGGTGTCTATTTTTATGGAATTAAATGCGGCACTACTTTCGACGAAAGATGTAAACAGATGATACCATATGATCTGTATTAAGTTGTAAGAAGTGTAGAACAAAACAGTTATCTATTGTCTAAACCCAGCAGTTCATCTCCTAACATGCTCTTCTCAATCACTTAATCTTCTAATTTTCTCAAGAGATATTTTGCATATATGCTTGCTATTATATCAACAAGGCTTATGGGGCTGTAATTTTTAGGGTCTTTCTTGTCTCTCTTTTTGTATATGGGAACTATGATGGAGAGTTATCAACCTGCTGGGACATGACCAGTGTTGTCTATATAGGTAAACGGCCCTCCCAACAGTAAAGCCCACCAGTCATTGTTTGCCCTGCAAAGTTTTGAGGGTAGGAATTCTTTTCCATTACATTTATTAGATTTCAGTGATTGAATCATGTGTTTAATTTCTATCACTGAAACTGGTAGCCAAGAAGAGTGGTTTTCAGGGATCAGAAACCCAGTAATCATCATTCCTAAATAATTCTGTTGGAGTTGGCAAATAAATTAGTATAAAAAATCCTTCCATATCAATGCTGATACAATAATACAATAAACCTATAAAAATGAACTATTGAGTTATTGATAGTTTTACCATTAAGTTGTACATTTTTTTTTTACCAATACGCTGGCTCTGGATACAAATCTCAATTCTTTTTATTTCAGAAAGAACAACATTCATCTTTCGTAGCTTGCTGTTTAACCCGATTGCTGGAAAATCCTTCCAAATATTTAACCTAAAATCTTTCAATTTAAGGCTATAATTTCTTAACTTCCTCCAGTAGCCCTGGAGAACAATGGATTCTATTACTCTCCTATAGGGGTCTATTACATGTTTGAAAACCAAGTCTACTACCAAAATAATTCTACTGTGCATTTATAACAGAGGAGACAATCTAAGCCCTTTTCTGAGATACAAATTGAACAATGGTAAATGGGGAATTAAGGTTGAACCAAATGTTCTCCAATGAATATTTTGGTACTCAGAAGTGATTTCAGAGAAACTGTTGCTGTGACTGAAACAGTAGGGTGGATGGTAAGAAAGCAGGGTATTTCCACCCCCCCCCCACTTTCTGCCTTTCACTGTGAATGCTACTACAGCTGTGTTTTACAACCTTGACAACTTTAAGATGTATGGACCAACTCCCAGAATTTCCAAAACAGCACTAGCTGGGGAATTCTGGGTATTGAAGTCAACACATCAAGTTGCCAAAGTTATGGCAACACTCATATCGCGAGACATAAAACTATATCTTCCTAAAACTATATGAACCTACTTAAATGAACTTCAGTTGAGATGTATAGTATGTGGCAAGCCCGTTTCATCATTTTCTACTCTTAACATAGCTGTTTTGCCAACTCTTTCTCATGGTGGCTGCTAAGCTCCAACAACTGCTTCCTATTGGGGCCCTAAGGAGCCCAGCTGGGCAGGAGATGAGTGGGTGGGAGGGGAGGGGTGAGTAGAGACTGGTGAGGCACCCCTTGTCATGAATGACATCGAGTTAGCCATGCCCATCCAGTCACATGACAACCTAGCTGCACCCATCCAGCCAGTCATTAGGCAGATCATATTAGTGGTCCATGGAATTTTAAATTATGAAGTTAGTGGTCCCTAAGGTCTGAAAGGTTGGTGACCCTGCTTTGAACCATTACTTGGAGTCTCCAATAAGTACGAAAAAACATTTTGTTGCATTATCAACAACTATATTTAATACTAATTAAAACTTTAATGGTTTATTAATATAAAAATCCTAGCTCTTTTTCAGATAACTAATATCCTGCTAATAATACACATTTTTCATACAATAATAACAATATTAAAATTAAAATTGTCCAAAACCTATTTTCAATGATGGTAGTAATTCAGTGTTTTAGATTCTGCTAATGATCTCAGCCAATTTAGTATAGTAGTTAAAGCATCAACTAGAAACTTGGGGGACCATGAGTTCTAGTCCTGCCATAGGCATAAAGCTCAGTGACCTTGGGCCAGTCTTTAGCTCTCAGTCCTAGGAAGGAAGCATTGACAAACAACTTCTGAAAAACTTGCCAAAAACTGCAGGCAGTCTCTGAGACTCAGACATGATTGAACAGAAGAAGAAAAAATGTGTCTGAACCAAATTATGAAATCAAAAGAACTTTTAATTGAATATGTTAAAATTTCACAGTTTTAGACAATACAAGCACCTCTTACAAAAACTCAAATGATGTTGAAATGTAATTAGCATTGAATCTAACTATTAATAAGTTCATTAGTCCCTGAATTTTGTCTATAATTTATCTATTGGAAATATCCCAAATTAATATCATGTAAATAAGGGTTAAAATTGCAATTGTTCCAAGATGTTACAAATATGCTAGTTCTCCCCATAAAAACTTTCTTAACAAATTTATCATTCTGCTTGAAATAAGTTAAAGATGTGGAAATACTTCTAAATATAAATATTGAATAATATTTATTATTACAACAGTTATGTTTTCATTTCTATCAATGGGTTTTAACCAGGCGTGAAATTCAGCCGGTTCTATCCCGCTCGGGTGAACCGGTAGCGGAGGCTGTCCACCCACACAGATATCATGAAGTGGC
Organism: Ahaetulla prasina; assembly: GCF_028640845.1. Classification (NCBI taxonomy): domain Eukaryota; kingdom Metazoa; phylum Chordata; class Lepidosauria; order Squamata; family Colubridae; genus Ahaetulla; species Ahaetulla prasina. The sequence continues at coordinate 42,273,710 of NC_080539.1, forward strand.
TTTTTTGCGACATTTTAAGCCTCTGCGCATGCACAGAAGGCTTTGTGCATGTGCCAATGAGGGTGCACGTGAGAAAAGCATGCATGTTGTGCATACATTTGCGAACCGGTAGGGAAGGTAAGTGAATTTCACTCCTGGATTTAACCATCTGTTTATATCAATGTTAATCTAATATTGATATCAGTATTAATATTGAGTTATATTTACAATTGAAAACTTGTTTCTTTTAGATAATTAATTCAAGATTTTTTTAAAAAAATGTAAAGACCAAAGTCCCAGTTTTCATAATTTTTCATAGATACATTACAGCCTACAGGAAATATCTGAGACTTATTCCAATAACTGAGTAATCTAATATTTCCATCTGTTTTGTGTAATATTCATAGTTATCAATAAGATATATCAACATTATATACTCACAATTATTTTGAAGTTCATCTACTTTTATATTTAGAATGTTCTTAAATGCCAGCATTTGAATGTTTAAATAGTTTAATAGCCCAAGGTCTCTGTGATTATTTCAGTTTTGATAACTGAGAAACTAATAAATTGTCAAATTAATCTGACTTTTTAAAAACTATGTCACAAATATATTGGATGAAGGTGGTGCTGTGAACACAGCCTATCTTGATTTTAGCAAATCATTTCATACAGTTCCACATAATGAGCTCATTAACATATTGTACAGGCTAGGGCTTAACCACTGGGTGGTCCAGTGGATTGGAAATTGGCTCAGGGATAGATCCCAGGGTGTGATTATTAATGGAGCACTGTCTGAACAGAAACCACAAGCAGTGTACCAGAAGGCTCAGTCCTAAATCCTGCTCTGTTCAAGTGTTTGTAAGTGATGTAACAGAAGGTGAGATTTGTTTCCTTTTTGTTGATGATGCAAAGTGTTTAATAGAGTTGATGTTCCTGAGGACATTTGTAATATGGAAAACAATTTGATATTGCTAGAAAATTGGTCAAAAATGTGGTAACTGCACTTCAATGTTTCTAAATGTAAGATCGTGCGCTTGGGGAAAAAGAATTCTCTTGTAGAGTACCACCTTGGGAGTACAGTGTTAGACACACCAACAATGGAGGAAAAAGATTTAGCTGTGCTCATAGTAGATGCCTGCAAGATGAGTAAACAATGTAGCCAGGCAGCTGTGAAGGGAAACAAAATTCTGAGATGCATCGTTAGAGGGATCATTAGAGCAGGAAAAAAAAGACCCTAATCCCACTTGGACCCTAATCCAACTGGGACTGGTGGCTCAGTGGCTAAGATGCTGAGCTTGTCGATAGAAAGGTCGGCAGTTCAGCGGTTCAAATCCTTAGTGTTGCATAACAGGGTGAGCTCCTGTTACTTGTACCACCTTCTGCCAATCTAGCAGTTCGAAAGCATGTAAAAAACACAAGTGGAAAAATAGGGACCACCTAAAACAGTGTTCAGAATGCCTTTGGCATTTAGTCATGCCAGCCACATGACCATGGAGACATCTTCAGACAAAGCTGGCTCTTTGGCTTTGAAATGGAGATGAGCATTCCTGACCCTCTAGAGTTAGGAACGACTTGCACATATGTGCGAGGGGAACCTTTACCTTTACCTTAATCCCACTAGTCAGACCCCGTTTAGAATACTGGGTCCAGTTCTGGAGACCTCATTTTAAAAAAAGATATTGGTAAGAATGAGTGAGCCCAGAGATGGGCAACAAAAATGATGCAAGGTGTAAAAAACAGAACATACCAAGAGTGATTGGAAGAATTGAATATGTTCAGCCCAGAGGCACTGCTTTCAATATGAAGCAAAGGTCAAGGACACAGGCATAAGGTCAAACATCAAGGCATAACTCAAGCTGACAGAAAGGAAGAAAAGTAATTTTAGAAAGTATTATTTCACGGAAAGAGTAGTGGAAACTTGGAACCAACTTCAGCAGAGATGGTGTGTCAATCATTAGTAACTGAGCTTAAACATGCTTGGGATAAATACATGTCTCTCATCTGACAAAAATTAAATAAATAAATAAAATAAAAATGAAAAATAATAATAAATAATTAAAAAAAACAAAGAAAAAATTTAAAGGGTAGACTCGACGGATCACTGGGTTGTTGTTTTTTTGCCATCAGTTTTCTATGTTTCTAGAAAATAATTTCATTTGTAATAATCTTGGTTGAAGATTATTGGTTGATTAGCACATTTTAATCCAATTATTAAAAGTGAAGAATATTTATATTTAACCAAACTTGCTCCCACAATTTAAAGTGCACCATACCAAACATCTATTTTTATATGGTAAGATCACTTTTGCTAATTCCAATATTTCTAAAGAAATATCTAAAATATCAATCAGTAATTTAATATTACCTGAGTCTTGTCACTCTTTTATGAAAGCTAATTACATGATGGTCAATTTAATAATTATGTGCCAGGATAAGCACTTTGTATGAGAATTTAACGCTGATATGTCTACTTATAAAAACAGAGAAAACAAAACCTTCAAACTTTGTTTCACCTGTTTAAAATGTAAATATTTTATTAATTATGTATTTAAATATCATCTTTTTTTTAAATTTACATTTATATCCCGCCCTTCTCCGAAGACTCAGGGTGGCTTACAGTGTATAAGGCAATAGTCTCATTCTATTTGTATATTTACAAAGTCAACTTATTGCCCCCCCAGCAATCTGGGTCCTCATTTTACCTACCTTATAAAGGATGGAAGGCTGAGTCAACCTTGGGCCGGGCTTGAACCTGCAGTAATTGCAGGCTGCTGTGTTCTAATAACAGGCTTCTAACAGCCTGAGCTATCACGGCCCTCTTGAAAAATATAGGTTGCTTTTTTTTCTTAGAGCATATTACTGGGCCATGATCGGACATTACAAATAAATGTATAAAACAGTTATAATCAACTAAGAATCAAGGTAATAAATGATCAAGTCTCATGAGGAATTGAAATAAAAAAGTCTAGTCTTCCTATGAAGGATATTAAAGTTGTCATATCACTATGAAATTAAAACCCAATTTATAAGCTCTAGCACATTTTGTATGAGAATTAAATTTAGCTGGAAGAATATTACTTTTAACAAAATATCTAAAACATGATTAAGTCTCCAGTTATAATTTGTCTCATCTGCAGACAAATGAAAAAAAAAAATCAGAACACTTAGATCAAACATTTGATATTCCTAAATAGGACCATAGGAATAAATGCAGTACAATTTTTGAAACATTTAAATGATGATTTTCTTTTTAAAAAATCCTCTGGAACACTTAGTTCTTTTAACAGAATATTTGACATATTGTTAACCCTATCAACAATATATAATTGTTGAATCCCTCCTTTAGATAGAAGAGATTTCTTATAAATTTCTTGAAAAGAAGTTCAGGTGTTGAATAATTGGTTTAGTATGAATTTCTTTTCTCTTTGGACTGCTACAGCTTTTTAACTTCATATAAAACTAAACATTATGTAATTAAAAAAAACATTTAAAAGAAAAAGCTGTTTCCATAAGTAAAGGAAAAAGAAAAGAATTTTCATTTAACTAAACAAACTTTTTGATGAATTAAAAATGAAGCATGAAAAACTACTAAAAAGATAAATTAAGAAAATAAAGACAGTGAGTAGGAAATTTATCTAATGTATTAGATTTGTTAAGGCAGCCTGATTCCAAAGACACTCTAGAACAGATCTCCTCTATTATCTAAAAACAATAGATTAAAAAAATGAAAAGAATGTCTAAATTAAAATCATAATTGAAAAATAAAGGAAGAGTATTATAAGGATTTCTGGACAGAAGGTACAGAAGAGCCTAAAATACAAAATAGGAGATCCTCTCCTTCTAAATTAAAGTGACTTATTTCCCCTCTAAAAATGTAATCAATTTAATCTGAGACCAATCAACCATTCGGTAAAAAACATAAAAAAAATCATTCACCTCATGATTAAGGAATAAAGAAAAAAATCACTAAAGAAAGTATTTCACTGCTGAATTAATTTTTTTAGATTGCACTACTGAAATGTTATGGGGTCATAGCTAAAAAAAATCAGTATGTTCTTTGCTTTCCATTCCAAAGTACTTCCTGCCAAGATAAATGAGGAATATGAACCCACAGAGTAAATCCTAAAACCTAATTACAAGAGATCTGGGTTTCTGTAGGACTGAAAATATAAAAATCATATATAGTCTATCTTTCTTTAAAATTCAGATCCTAGTGTGGGATGGAAACAGCTTTGTTTGTGCTTTTGAATAATCTTTGGTTAAGGCAGGATGGCATCCATTCTTGCCCTTCTTGACCTCTCAGCAGCTTTTGATATCATCATTTCAGGCTATCGGAGATGAACAACATGGTTCTGTGTTGATTCACTTCTTTATCAGGGCCAGTCGGTAGTGATTGGGGAAGAGAGATCCTGCCTTATGCCCCTACTATGTAGAGTGCCACAGGGTTTGGTGTTCTTTTTTGTCCTATTTAACATATTCATGAGGCCACTGTGTGAGGTAATTTGTAACCATGGGGTGAAATAAAATTTTATTTAGCTTTTTATTGTTTCTTTTGAATAGAAACTAAATGTGTTTTATCTCTATCTATTGATAGCTGATTTGTCTGAATGCCAGGTTTCCAGGAATTCTATAGCATTTTTGCTTAGTCTAGGATACTCACGGTTTTTCCCAGTTGAAACTGTGGTTAAGTCTGTGAATCTGTTGTGAAAATAAGTTTTCATTGTGTCTTTTAACCTAGCTGGTGTTCATGGATGGGCTCTGTTAGTCTTCTCCTGTTTGTCCTATATAGTGACTGTTACAATGTTTACACTATATGTTTCAGATGACTCCCATTTTTGCTTCTTTGGCTACTTGGTCCTTTGGTTTAGTAAAGATGTTTTGGACATTTAGTTGGGTTGTATGCTACAGTGATTTCATCTGGTGTCAAACTACACTGTCAAACTATTTACTAAATCTGTACTACTATTAATCTTCTCATCATTCCCATCACCCATCTCCTTCCACTTATGACTGTATAACTGTAACTTTGTTGCTTGTATCCTTACAATTTATATTGATATTGTTTCCTGATTGCTTATTTGTACCCTATGACTATCATTAAGTGTTGTACCTTAGACTTATTGATGAACGTATCTTTTCTTTTATGTACACTGAGACCATATGCACCAAGACAAATTCCTTTTGTGTCCACTCACACTTGGCCAATAAAAAAATATTCTATTCTATTCTACAGTGATGTCGCCTGGGGGTTATAATAGTCTGCTGATTGATTCTGAGATAGTTTTGATGCATGTCAGTCTTATTCTTTTTATAGCTTGTAATGGTTGTGCTGTAATGGGTTGAGTGGTCAGCCAATTTTTGATAAAATTATGTGGGTATCCATTTTGTTAGAAGATGTTTTACAGGTAGTCCTCAGCTTACAACCACAATTGAGCCCAAAATTTATGTTGCTAAATGAGACATTTGTTAAGTGAGTTTTGCCCCATTTCATGACCTTTCTTTCCACAGATGTTAAGTGAATCATTGCAATTGTTAACTTAATAACATGATTGTTAAGTGAATCTGGTTTTCCCATTTGAATTTTAGTCACCTGACCATGGGGATGCTGCAATGGTCATGTGAAAAATGTCAGTGATGTTGTAACTTTGAATGGTGACTAAATGAACTGTTGTAAGTTGAGTACTATCTGTATAAGCAGTCTGTTTCCTTTTTCGGAATTGCTGCAATATGCTTGTATTTCAATAACAACCAATAAAAAAATACTGCTGTAGTGCAATATCTCAGAATCAAGACTAGAGAATTTCCAAGAACCCAACATTCAGAAAAATCAGCCATCAATAGACACATAGAGATAAATCACGTTTATACATCATTCATAAGAGTCAATAAAAAGCTAAGAAGAGAAAAAAAGATCAGAACACATCCTCTGCCAACACCCAGATAATCAGGAATTCAGATCAGACAAATAAGCCAGAAACTACCCTAATAAAGAACAACCAAAGAGAAACCACACCACCACAAATATTGGCAGGCAAACTACTGTATATAACAGGAATCAAATCCCACATTCACTAGCACTGATGATGTTACCTAGGTAATGAAATGTCTGAAAGCAGAACAACCAAGCTCAGAGAATACCAAAGAATCCACTTTCAATAGTGTTTCAACATCTGTGGCACAATATTTATCAGTTTTAAAGACAGGTAATTTTGTTTTTTTATGGAAATCAATCACTAAAGCAATAAACAGATGAGGAGCTAACCCTTTATGTTGAAGGATTCAAAACATTAAACAGAACATTGCTATAAGAAACCAGAAGTCTTGCTTGGATTGATGTTATTAGGCTCCTTCTTGCCTGAGTGTTTTATAGAATCAATTTATATTTGGAGGAGAGAAAAGTTTTCCTGTAATTTAGCTGAGCTACACTGTATGAGCCCCAGCCAAACTATCAAAAGCAGTTCAGAATGCAGCTGTGCGGGTGATAGAGGGAGCACCTCGTGGCTCCCATGTAACATCCCTCCTGCGCAGACTGCACTGGCTGCCTGTGGTTTTCCGGGTGCGCTTCAAGGCTTTGGTAATGATCTTCAAAGCACTCCATGGCATAGGGCCGGGTTACTTACGGGACCGTCTGCTGCCACCGAATGCCTCCCACCGACCCATGCGCTCTCACAGGGAGGGACTCCTCAGGGTGCTGTCGGCCAGGCAGTGCCGACTGGCGACGCCCAGGGGAAGGGCCTTTTCTGTGGGGGCTCCCACCCTCTGGAACGAGCTTCCCCCAGGACTTCGTCAACTTCCTGACCTTCGGACCTTCCGCCGTGAGCTTAAGACACATCTATTCATCTGCGCAGGACTGGACTAGGGTTTTAAATTTTTAAATGTCTAAATTTTAGATTTGGTTTTAAATTGGGTTTTATTATTTATATGTTTATTTTAAATATTTGGCCTTTATAATAAGTTTTTTAGATGAATGTTTTACTTTGTATATTTATGTGTTTTTTATATGGCTGTACACCGCCCTGAGTCCCTAGGGAGATAGGGCGGTATAAAAGTATGAATAAATAAATAAATAAAATAAATAATACTGTAGAAGACAGAATAGGGATACAAGTCAAAATGGGCAAGAAAATGGAAGAACTCCATGTTCTCTAGATGAGTTACCAGTTGGATTACATCGGAGGACCAGAGGGATTACATTGGACGTTTCTGAAAGAGCTGGCAGATGTGATCTTGGAACCATTGAACAAAATCTTTCAAAGGTCCTGGTACACCAAAGGAACTATCATTAAAAAAATGGAACCAGGAAACTATAAACCAATCAGCCTAACATTAATACCTGGGAAAATCCTGGAAAAGATAGTCAAAAAGTGAATTTATGAGCACCTAAGACATGAACTATTACTAGTAGCCAATATGCAAAGCTGTTACTAGAAGTCAATATGGCTTTGTTAAAAATAGATCATGTTAGACAAACCTTTTGACCTTTTTTGATCACTAAATTAGTGATCAAGATAAACGCTGTGGACATAATATACGTGGACTTCAATAAGACAATCAACAAAGTAGACCACAAGTTACTGCTTGGTAAGATAGAAAAATGTGGGATAGACAGCATCACTACCATATGGATTTGTAACTGCACTACTTGAGCAGGGGGTTGGAATAGAAGACCCTGTTGTGGTTCGCCAGCAGCCTGCGGAGCTGGCAATGGAGTTGGACAGTGATGAGGCTGAGGAAGAGCATGGGCCAGTCCTGGAGGCTGGGGAAGGCCCAGATGAGGTTTCTGCGTCAGAGGCTGAGTTGGGGCCAGGGCCATCGGGAAGTGAGGTGCAGACTCCAGAGCTCCAGAGAGTGACAGTAGTGAGGCAGAAGTACAGGAAGAGCCTGTTCCTAATGCACGCATGAGAAGAGCTGCCAGAAGGCAAGAGAAGCTCAAGCAAAGGGAACGACTCGGAAGTAGGGCCAAGAGATGATTGGCCCCTCTCATAAGGCTTAAAGGATCAGCAGCAGGATTTGGGCTTTGCTGGAAAACAACATTGATAGCTTCGTCTTCTTGCATTTATTTTGTATAGGTGTCTTCTGAACTTTTGCCAAGAAAGGCCTTTGCCTAATTGAACCAAGGTTGGTGATAGGACTGAGGACTGAGGAATTTGTGTTGGGAGGAATTTGTTTTAATTTAGTTGAACTATGCTGAGAATGAAGTAATTCTCAGCTGTTTGAATAAAGTTTGTTTGTTTTTACACTGACTGAGTTTTCTACTACCTACTGGGGCCTGGGACACAACAGACCCCCAGTGACTCTTTCAACTCTTTTATTCTGTGTTGTATATCCTAATATGAAAAGGATTTCTTTCTCTGTATATTTTCCACACCATACATTTTCCACGTGCATGTTTTTTCTAATTTTTCCACATTAAGCACAACTATAACATTTCTCTTCTTTTTGTTCATCAGATTCAGTGGAACACACAACTGACACCCAAATAGGAGCAAATTTTAGCAGATATTTATTTATGAAATGATTTATAGAGTTCCCACTTCTGAAGAACTCAAGGTGGTTCACCACCACCACCATGAAGAATAACCAGTCTAAACTAACTAGGCAGTCCAAGAACCATCAGTAATCAAATGCCCATAGAATAAAAACATTTTCTTTCAATACTTTGTTGAAGATCCGCAAATTGGAAACTTTCCATATCTTTGAAGGCATTCCAATGCACAGGGACCACCACTATGAAGTCATAGCTCTCTGCCAGATATCTGGAGATTCTTCTTTCACAAAAATGCCCAAATAAAAATGTATTACACCTCTTCTGAATATTTGCAGGTTAATAAAATAAGCCTCGTTTTACTGATATTGATACTTAACTCATACTGATTCCTTTATATACTTGATGATTTTGTCTATAATAATTACTACCAATTTATCCAGGATATGTGTTAAATCAAACACTCTGTAATTTTCTAAGTGCTCTTTGGATCCTTTATTAAAAACTGGCAGTGGATCAGCCACGTTTTACTTCTCTGATATTAAATGATGTTAGGAACACATAAACATGTTTTTTTCAGACTAGTTAAAGGTCAGCTTATTATTTCACTGAGAATAATATGGCTTAATAGTGGGCTGTATCATCTTCATGCTCTCTCTGTCTCTCCCTCTCTCTTTCAGTTATTATGCAAACTCTACCATCCCATCTTTTGATATTCCTTAGCCCTTTGCTCTTTATTTAAAACTAAATTTTGCTTAAAATAAAAGCAAAGAAAAGGAGGTGAAAGAAAAATTGAAGTCACTGTTTTCTACATGACCATAAGGGAGAAAGGAATGGCTTCCTGTTGTGATGTAAATTAACTATTAAAAGAAATTAATTGATTTGATATTATCTAGACCTTTCAGTAGGATTTTCATTTTCTTTTTTTAAAAAAACCTGAGGTTACATGAAAGGTATCTCCATAAACAGTTCAAATACAAACTGAACAACACATAATTAAGTAGGGCAAGGGGGCTCTAGGAATTAAAGTAGAAGAACAATCCAAGGTATCATTATGGAAAATAATATAGGCTTCTGCTTTCCAATCTACCAGTATACTCTGCAGTTTGAAGATATACTCAGCACTATGAAGAAATCTACTAAGTTTTTCCTAAATGTTGTGGCTTCTTCTTAACCTTCTCAGATTACATTCCTGTTAATTCTAATTGTGGAAATTCTCTCCAACTGTGATTAAGCTTTCTTTTGCATTGATGCCGGATAGATTAGTTCTCATTTTTTTTAGCAAGTCATATGCATTTAGGACTGTGTTTTATAAATTACTTCAAATAAGAAGAGAATTTTAAAGAAATTCCCATGGCTAGAGCAAGCATATGATTTTCCTCCTCACAGTACAGGAGTCACATTCATTCATTTATTCACTGATTGATTGATTGATTGATTGATTGACTGACTGACTGACTGATGATGTTTTTCAGGATGGCATCTACCTTTCCAGGTAGATCTAATCTGCATTAGATCATCCTTATTTTATAACTTGCATATTGTTAGTCTATTTGCAAATTCTTTTAGAAGTCCTTTCTTTGGTATTGGTATGTACACTGATCTTTTCAATCTGTTGGGCACTGTGTCATTCTCCAAGTTTGCTAGCATAGTTTGATTAGAACCTTTACAGTTTCTTTTTCTCTTGCTTGCTATATTTCTGTAAACATTCTATCAATTCCTATAGCTTTTCCATTTGGTCATGACCATGCTGCTTATCTAACTTCATCTTCCAGCAGTAGAAGTATTTGTAAGTTGTGAAATAACTTCTAGGGTAACTTTCAATATAGTCTTCACTTCCTTTTATCAATATCATAGATAATTTGATTTCTGTGCATTCAGTCTGCTGATATCCATGTTTATATGTATTATTCTGGCTGCTTGAAAAATGTGGTAGTAATGAAGAAATAACTGGAATAAGTCATTCTTCTGTTTTGTGTCTCTTTCCTAGGCTGTACCATCCATCTATATTTCTGTCTTTATTGTTTCCAGCTTTGCTTTTTTAGTCCCTAATCAATAGCAGCATATCTGCTTCTATGTTTTGTTGATTATACTTTCCACTTGACTGTAACATCTGTCAACTTTCTCTTATTCTGCATCAATGGATAAAGTTGAATAGCCAACATTTAAATGGTTGTCTGCAAAGTCTAATTGAAATTATGAAGTCTGATTGAATTGAAACAAAATACTATCTTTGTTATATCCTTCCTGATTATGGAAGCACCACTGTTTCTTCTTGTTTTCCTTTTTTTCTTTTTGTTCTAGATAGTAAAACAATCGTTCTTCTGATTGGGACTATCCAATCTCAGGTCATTTCAATTTATTAATGCCAAAGATGTTCAATGGTTGGTACATTTGTTCACTTTGTCAAGGTATCCCACTTTCATGCTTCTTGCTTTCCATGTTCCCACTGTAATTCAATATTTACAGCCTCAGATTATTTTTCCCTGTATGATGTTATTACCAGCTAAGTATCTGAAGGAGTTATCTGGTGATAACAAAAACTCCATTATTATTGCAAAACATCTCCAGTCTTCCTCAAGATTATGTTGAATGCCATCTGATCTGAGAGATCCATCATCTGGCACTATATTGTCAAATATTTTATTATTTATTACTTATTTATTAAATTTGTTTGCTGCCATCTTGCTGTGACTTGACTCTTGGTCTTTCCTAGCCATGTGGTTTTCAGAACTGGTCAATCACTGCCTTTTCCTGTGCAATGTGAAATGACATTGTTGTGATAAATGACATTGTTGTGCTCATCTAAAAGGATCATCTGCCTTCAGCACTTTCTTATATCACTGCTAACTAATATAGAATAGAATAGAATAGAATAGAATAGAATAGAATAGAATAGAATAGAATAGAATAGAATTTTTTTAGTGGACACACAAGGAATTTGTCTTAGGTGTACATGCTCTCAATGTACACAAAAGAAAAGATACATTCATCAAGAATCATAAGGTACAACACTTAATGGTAGTCATTGGGAAGCAACAAGTTTACAGTCATACAGTCATAAGTGGGAGGAGATGGGTGATAGGAACAATGAGAAGATTAATAGTAATTCAGACTTAGTAACTAGTTTGACAGTGTTGAGGGAATTATTTGTTTAGCAGAGTGATGGCATTCAGGAAAAAAACTGTTCTTGTGTCTACTTGTTCTGTTGGGCACTGTGTCATTCTCCAAGTTTGCTAGCATAGTTTGATTAGAACCTTTACAGTTTCTTTTTCTCTTGCTTGCTATATTTCTGTAAACATTCTATCAATTCCTATAGCTTTTCCATTTGGTCATGACCATGCTGCTTATCTAACTTCATCTTCCAGCAGTAGAAGTATTTGTAAGTTATGAAATAACTTCTAGGGTAACTTTCAATATAGTCTTCACTTCCTTTTACCAATATCATAGATAATTTGATTTCTGTGCATTCAGTCTGCTGATATCCATGTTTATATGTATTATTCTGGCTGCTTGAAAAATGTGGTAGTAATGAAGAAATAACTGGAATAAGTCATTCTTCTGTTTTGTGTCTCTTTCCTAGGCTGTACCATCCATCTATATTTCTGTCTTTATTGTTTCCAGCTTTGCTTTTTTAGTCCCTAATCAATAGCAGCATATCTGCTTCTATGTTTTGTTGATTATACTTTCCACTTGACTGTAACATCTGTCAACTTTCTCTTATTCTGCATCAATGGATAAAGTTGAATAGCCAACATTTAAATGGTTGTCTGCAAAGTCTAATTGAAATTATGAAGTCTGATTGAATTGAAACAAAATACTATCTTTGTTATATCCTTCCTGATTATGGAAGCACCACTGTTTCTTCTTGTTTTCCTTTTTTTCTTTTTGTTCTAGATAGTAAAACAATCGTTCTTCTGATTGGGACTATCCAATCTCAGGTCATTTCAATTTATTAATGCCAAAGATGTTCAATGGTTGGTACATTTGTTCACTTTGTCAAGGTATCCCACTTTCATGCTTCTTGCTTTCCATGTTCCCACTGTAATTCAATATTTACAGCCTCAGATTATTTTTCCCTGTATGATGTTATTACCAGCTAAGTATCTGAAGGAGTTATCTGGCGATAACAAAAACTCCATTATTATTGCAAAACATCTCCAGTCTTCCTCAAGATTATGTTGAATGCCATCTGATCTGAGGGATCCATCATCTGGCACTATATTGTCAAATATTTTATTATTTATTACTTATTTATTAAATTTGTTTGCTGCCATCTTGCTGTGAGTTGACTCTTGATCTTTCCTAGCCATGTGGTTTTCAGAACTGGTCAATCACTGCCTTTTCCTGTGCAATGTGAAATGACATTGTTGTGATAAATGACATTGTTGTGCTCATCTAAAAGGATCATCTGCCTTCAGCACTTTCTTATATCACTGCTAACTAATATAGAATAGAATAGAATAGAATAGAATAGAATAGAATAGAATAGAATTTTATTGGCCAAGTGTGATTGGACACACAAGGAATTTGTCTTGGTGCATATGCTCTCAGTGTACACAAAAGAAAAGATACATTCATCAAGAATCATAAGGTACAACACTTAATGATAGTCATTGGGAAGCAACAAGTTTTCAGTCATACAGTCATAAGTGGGAGGAGATGGGTGATAGGAACAATGAGAAGATTAATAGTAATTCAGACTTAGTAACTAGTTTGACAGTGTTGAGGGAATTATTTGTTTAGCAGAGTGATGGCATTCAGGAAAAAAACTGTTCTTGTGTCTACTTGTTCTGATGTGCAGTGCTCTATAGCGTCGTTTTGAGGGTAGGAGTTGAAACAATTTATGACAAGGATGCGAGGGGTCTGTAATATAGCTGCTTGCTTGCTTTTGCTGGGTAGCTGAGATGGGTGACCTTACTTGAAACATATTCTTGAAACATATATGCATGGTATGCTTTACTAATTACATTCAGGAATATCTCTCCACCTGCCAGGATGAAGTAGCATATAGGAGAGAAAAATATCCCTTTTTTCAAACATACATATCCATAGAACAGGGCAAGCAGACCTTATATTTCATCATGTTCTTTCTATGATTTTCTTTTTAAAGCATTTTATAGAATAATCTCAGGTATTCTACCCTTTCAGTCTGTTTACATAGTTGAGAAGGATATATAAGACAAAGAGAAAATATTTAGAACTTCATTGGTAGCTGGTAGCCCAAATTCCTATTTAATCCAGAGGCTATAAACAATAAATGCTGTTTCTAAGAATCATGATCTGCAGGGGAAGTCTGAACTTTAAGGACCCAATTAGGATTTCAGGTGTTTGACGTGTGGGCTGCAAATGTTTTATGCATGACTCCAGGTGTATATTCTAAGGAAATGAAACATCATTTAAATGCAGCAAAGCAGGTGAGTGGTGCATATGGGCAAAATGGGGCACAATAATCACATTTGGGAATGCAGAAAATGGCACTATTTTCAGCATTTTACAGAATAGCCATAACCCTTAATTTCAAATACTTAATTTTGCCCTGGCAGTGAAAATCAGAAAAATCAAAGAAATGAAAGCTGTTCAAAGACTGTTTTCACTTACCAAATTCTCAGAAGTGCATTTTGCAATTTGTAACCTGACTAGCAGACCTTTCTTATAAAAAGCAAAAAATAAAAAAGTTGTTGAATTTGGTTTTGTTTAAGGAAATCCTTTTTGTTTTCTTTTTCTAGCAAGAACATTATCTAGCTTGCACTTACAAAAAATATAAAGGGAAGGGATTTTACTGTTTTTTTCCCAATGTTTTCTATGGATTTGTTTTGGTGTTTCATTTTTTATCCATTATGTTACATTCAAAATCCATATTTTTGTATGCATAACAAACTAATGCACAGGGCTGCAATTATTCTTGATATGAATTCTGTAAACCTACAAATGAGCAAGAATTTCTAAAGTCTTCCTGTAGTGTACATTCAGTTCAAGAAAGTCACTGCTGGGAGAAATCTCTCTCCTTATGGAAGAAAGTTATGGCATGGTGCCATCCCATAATATGATCTTTCCCTCCTTGACACAGGAAGGTAAAACTATTGTGCTAAAATTTTGGATTGATATAGATTTGGATGTTCTGCTCCCATTGGGTTTTCAAAGAGAATGAATACTAGCATCAAATAACATTCATTAGCATTCATGTTTCTGTGATCAAATTTCAGCAAAAAGAATGGTCTAAAGCAGGGGTCCTCAACCTTGGTCCCTCTAAGACTTGTGGACTTCAACTCCCAGGGTTCCTCAGCCAGCTTTGCTGGCTGAGGGACTCTGGGAGTTGAAGTCCACAAGTCTTAAAGGGACCAAGGTTGGAGACCCCTGGTCTAAAGAAAGAATTATTGTGTTGGAGAATAGTATATCTCAAAATAAAAATTAGCAGGTACCAAACAGAAAAGACCTTTACTCTGGCACCGTGACATGCTTTTCACTCAGCTGTCCTATGAAGGCTGATTCCTTTCCAGAGACAGAATGCCCTGTGACTCTGGACAGACAGAATAACAGAATAAAGAGTTGGAAGGGACCTTGGAGGCTTTTCTAGTCCAACCCTTGTTCGATCAGGAGTCCCTACAGCATCTCAGTCAGATGGTTCTCCAACACCTTCTTAAAAACCTCCATTGTTGGAGCACCCATGACTTCTGGAGGCAAGTCATTCCACTGATTAATTGTTATCACTGTCAGGAAATTTCTCCTTAGTTCTAGGTTGCTTCTCTCCTTGATTTGTTCCCATCCATTGCTTCTTGCTCTGCCTTTAGGTGCTTTGGAGAATAGGTTGACTCCCCCATCCTTCTTTGTAGAAGACCATTAGATATTAGAACACTGCTATAATACTCTTATTGGAGCTAACAGAGCATATGCTTCTACAGTACCTGTATTATAGAACTAGTCATATAGTAACACTATTTCTGCATAAATACACGTGCCACACAGGACAATTTTACAGCACCCTGTTGCTTTTTGATATTAGCCCCACTACAACACACAGTGTTGCCAGGTTCTTTGCAATGCTCAGAATTCATTGGATAATGACCTGTGCTATAAAACCTAGCTTTAATGAACATCTAGTTCACCACATTAGAGTGTTCTTTCATGTGATAGTCTTCCATATAACCTTTAATGCTCCCCTACATCTATTTAATGCTCCTACCTTTTCTTTTAAATTCTTGTTTTCATATAAACTTTCTGCTTTTAATTCATGTCTCTTTTGTATCTTCTAGCTTTTCAGATATTTTCAGATTTTATTTTTACTCCATTGTATCCTCTATGCTTTTTTAATAACTGTACCTCACTTCTCAATGCTTGTGTATGACCATACTGCAGTAAAATAAAGATTAGTGTGTCTCAAAGGAGAAACAATGTTGTGAGTTGCATTAAAAAGGGTTCTTGAAGAATTTACATTCAAACAGGAAAAAAATTATCACAAGGCAAGTTCAGTACCTGGTGATATTTTTGTTGTATTCTTTACAAAAATAAGGAAGTGGCTTGTCACTGTCTTCTTCCAGATTATCCTAATATTGTCTGCAAGCCAGATCTGATCTTGCATAGTATTTTCAACATTAGGCAATGTCAGCTAGCTGCTACCACTTGGTGGCTCTGTGACACATTTTACATTAATTAGATAAATTAGAAGGCTATAATATAAAGTTCTACTATATTATGAGATGTGAACATAATCATCCACATTTTTAAAAACAAAATTTTCAGAAACAGAAATGCTGGATCTGATTATTGTCCTGCCTACCACAAATAAGAAGGCACATAGGATTTTTTGAAGTTAACATATCTTGACATTCAAGCAATGATGACAATATTTGCCTAACACCTGAAAGTTTTAGTGAACACTGTTACACCAGATCACCTGTGAAGGGAGGTGGTTCCTTTTCATTTTTAAATCTCATACAAACAATTCTTCCAGATATGCAAAGCTTCAACATCTGTATACCTTTCTATGCTTTGGTCTTCAAAGAAATAATTACTACAATTCATGTTGTTTTTTTCTATATAGCTTTTTGATAGTATTTTTCAGCTGGCAATGAGCAGCAGAAACCAGTTTGTATCACTCTTTCCCCTGGTATTTGCAACCAGACTCACCCCTCCCCTTTTCTTACATATTCATAGTGATAGGAAACTATGAAGCAGAGACATATAGGATGTTCTATAAAGGGCTGGCAATCTCCTGCCAACAGGATTGTTATGATTAATTGCCATCTCTATAGAAGGTAGGATGTTTTGAAGCAAGGGAAAAGATAAAAATGGCCTCAAAAATTTAAAGGGTCAAGCAATTTAACTGGCTAGAAAATAACCAATTAAGCAAAGGAGAACATGTGAAAGGTGAATCGGTTCTTAATGACAGGTGATAATGACAGGTCACAGAAGTGCTCTTGAAATCAGGCAAGATCACATTTTGCTCCCCCCCCTCTTGCGCGCTCTCTCTCTCTCTCTGTGTGTGTGTGTGTGTGTTAGTCTTGATGTGTAAATATGGAAAAAAAATAAAAATTGTACAATCACATTAATCCATAAATGGCAAGTTTTGTGAGAAGAAATCATGCATAGGGATAAAAAAATTGAACAATTAACTGCATTGGCTCTCTTTTCTCTGAAGCAATGCCTAATGTAAATTGTGGTAAAGGCCATAACTAGGGTCAGATTTAGTTATTCCTATATGGTATACTATCAGTTTTCACATTCTAAAAAAGACAACCCTGGGTTTAGCTTGATTTACTGAATCTGCTGTTCTCCTGATGCATTTCTATCTAGCATTGGAAAGATATATAATTCTTATTGCTCCATTGTAAATCAATTTGCCAACTACAGTCCCATATGCAGAAATTGCACTAATTCGATTTGAATGTAACAGTGGCACTTATTTTAACAGCAAGCTAGTTTCCTTTCAAAACTTCTGGCCATTTAGCTGGTAGACTTAGTCTAATAATTATAAAAATAAGTTATCAGTTATTATTTATCTCTTAATATATTTAACATATTTAAAATGTTTTAACATATTTAAAACATTTAAAATATGTTAAGAGATATATAATAATAACAACTGATAATTTATTTTTCCTGTTCTTTCCACTTTCAGTTGGGTTTTCTATGTTTTACTAAATTATTACCTTTTTTAAAAGCTTGCTTATATTGCTGGGAATAGGACTGGGCAATTGTTTTGATGGAATAAAGATAATGGACAAGGCTTTAAAACAATGAGATTACCATGGAGCAAAGTTGAAAAAATGTGCTAAGGTGATGCAAAAATGGTAAGTTATGAGTTAAATGCTTAATTTAGACTTAAAAATTATTTAGAACTTAGAACATTTCAGATATCCTAAAAATGAACAATATTTGTAACCGTCTATATATGTATGTGCATATTAAGCACAACAGGAGTTAGAATAATTGCTATAATTATTACTCAAAGCTCATATTTCCCCTACCAACTCAAGTACTGCATAGAGCAATCTCACATATTTTCTTTTGTGACAATAAAAAGTCCGTGAGTTTGGGGGCTGAGAACTAGTGAGGGAGCTCCATGGTAAAATACTGACTTAAACTTGGATCTTGCCAACTCCAGTCCAACATTTTAAGGTTGACTCCAATATTACCTGTCTGCATGTGCATTTCATGCAATTCTAATTGTACTAGTATTTCTAAAGATGTTGAGCATTAAAATCCAAGGATATTTGACTGAACATATTCAAAAGCTGTCCTGCATCTGAATTCACAGATTAATATAGAAATTTAGTAGAATGAAACATGCAAAAAGGACACAGACCAGAAAATCTTACATTATGACTGGTTTTGCTACAGCACAAGCTAGGGATGGGTAGTTCAATTTATTTCCAAGTTTTCTTGGCATCTGTTCAATCATAAGTCTGTTCCATCTCACAAATTGTAATTTGTGATTTCAAGAATACACAAGCATGCCCATTCCAATAAATATTTCTATATCATCCATCCACTCACCCACTCCCAAATGCATTTTTGCATTCATGTTATCCTAAAATGCCCATTCTTATATGCTTTCTGAAACATGATTCAGAAGAAATTCGGAGGAGGGTGAAATACAAAGCATAAATTTCATTTTAATGTATGTTGATTAGTGTACATTCAAAGTGACAATAAAGTTATTCTCATAATTGCATTCCAAAATGCAATATGAATTTGATCATGTGAATGAAAAATGCAGACCAAATCATTACTTGAGCATTAGTAATACTTCTTTTGTGTGCTGCAGATTTCCCAAGATTCATCTCCTTCAGTGTCAGCTATGGAGAATTGCTGCCAGTCAGTGGCAGAACTGGATCAGTTGCTTTTAAATTTATCTAAGGCGGATTTTTATTTCTAGTAAGGACTTCTCCTTTATTTGCAACTTGGTGTTTGGGAGAGAAAGAAAGGGCAAGAATGTGAATTTCGACATATCCCTTTGGTTTGTTCCCTGCCACTATTTCAGCGGCACACAATATATGGGCTGAGATTGATAATTTCTGGGGCAATATGACCCCTGAGAGGAAAAATACACAGACAATATTTGGCTTCCTCTAAACTAGTGTTTCTTAAGCTCAGCAACTTTAAGTTGTATGACATGTGGCTGGGGAATTCTGTGAGATGAAGTTTATATGTCTTAAAGTAATTGAAGTTGAGAATTACTCCCCTAAACTAATATTTTCAACCTCTCAATCTGGGAAAGATCTTGGGCAGTTCATGGAAGATGAGGGGGAAATAATATTTTTGTCCTTCACTTCTACAAAAGGAATTCCCAAATGAATAACAACAAAGTTTTTATTCAATCAGAAAACTGTATACTGTTCTAGAATAATCCATCATCATTTTGTAGACTTTCCATGCCTTTAATCCTTTCATTTTTCCATCCACAGTATTTTACAATAATAGATAGCAGTGTCATTGGTGTAAATAATATCGCTCTTGGCTACTAAAGCCTTGTCTTGCCCATGCAATTGTGTCACTAGCAGTTCACTGCTATGCATACAAACTTAACTACTTCAGCCAAACGTCTCAAAGTCTTGATAGACTAATCAAATGAACCTTTTATGCAGGTTTGAGTCCTGCCTTTTGCTCTAGTCTTACAACAGATTCAGCTCATTCTAGACTCAATCCAAATTCTCTCAGTGTGTTTGTCTAGCATTTCCAGCAGAGATCTCTAGGCTTTTTATGTAGCTTTCTTCATTCTGTCCAAAATAGAAACTTTTGAACTGTTTAGACTTATTGAGAACAAAAAAGTATGTTGAAAATGGTTCATTTCATGGAGATTTGAACTTCAATCTTCAAGACATAAATCCAATATTCATCTATTTTCTATCACATTGGCAAGGTCTGTTTTCTGTGTCAGCTGCTTCCTTTATTGCCTACTATTACTACTAGGGTACTACCAAATGACTAATCAAATGAAAGTCGGGTTCTTTCCTTTGGATGATTTTTGATATTTCTCCTTTGCATTATAAGCCATCATTATGAAAGACCAAAGTGGAGGGGAAGGGGCTTACATTTCCCAACTTCCAGTTTTCTTACTTGTCTGTATGCTTTTTGAGTTTTATTAAATTGCGATATTTTGTCAGAATGCTTCTCATATGACACTCAGTGTCTTTAAAATATAGATATATTGTTACCATCATCCAGGTTATTTGCCTATTGCGTTTACCATAACTTTGAACAAAAAAGACCTATAGCCATTATGAAGAGCTTCCTTAAAATCATTGTTTAGTACATAATTCAGTCAAAATTCTTAAATCACAACCCTGCTACTAGTTCAACTGAGGTTGCTGGTATTGCAGTAACATCTCAAGTACTTCTTCAGTCTACCTTATAACTTTTTCTGATTCCCATATCTCACTGGAATTATATCCTCATATAAAACAAATGCTTTTCTGTAATTCTTCAGAAACTAAGCAAAATATAATTTGAATCTTACAATGTTCATCATATATTTTATCTGGAATGAAATCATGTTTCTAGACTTGATAGTTTCTTTTCTTAATTTTTCTATCTTGATGCCGTATACACTCAGGAATTTTACTCTGTACTAAGATCATACTTATGAAACCAGTGCTAATCATACTGGGAAGATAGTACTCTTATTCAAGATTGGTCCAGGGGCTTGATTGTTGCATGTGTAGTCATCTTCTAAGGACTGTAGACTGTCTCACTTCTAAAACACAATTTGATTGTTAATGGTATCTGCCATCAAAAAAATGCGAAAGGCATTTGGCACTTCAACTCCTTTATGTATACTCTATGTATGTGACTATAGAAAGAAAAGGGAATGTCCTTGAAAAATAGTAGGACTATATAGTAGCAACTATAAAGGCAACAATTAGATAAAAGGAGCTTCAGCCTGGGCCAAGAAAGTAACTTGAGAAAACTTCTCAGACAAACTCCTCCCTCGTTCACACAAGATAAAGATAGAAAGGAGAAAGCACATTCAGACTTGCAGGTTGTGTAATAATAGCTGTTACAATACAAGTACTTCTCAACCTATGAGCCCAAAATTTATGTTGCTAAGTGAAAAATTTGTTAAGTGAGTTTGCCCCATTTTATGACTTTTCTTGCCACAATTGTTAAGTGAATCACTGCTGTTGTTAAATTAGTAATATGTTTGTTAAGTGAATCTGGCTTCCGCATTGACTTTTCTTGTCAGAAGGTCACAAAAGATGATCACATGACCCTGGACACTGCAATCATCATAAATACGAACCAGTTACCAAGCATCCAAATGCAAATCACATGATCATGTGAGATGGTCATAAGTGTGAAAAATGGTCATAGGTCACTTTTTTCAGTGCCATTGTAACTTTGAATGGTCACTAAGTAAACTGTTGTAAATCGAGGACTACCTGAAGATGTAGCATTGACCCACATGGCTTTGGTTTAATCTGGTCTATGTTGTAAAGTTGACTATTAGAGACCTCAAATTAGACATTGCTCTCCATTTGTAAGCTTGATTTTTCTAATAAATTCTGCAGGCTTCTCATGCCTCTGAAAATAAACTTGCTCTGATTTCTTTTTCTTTTTCTTTTTTTTTTCATTTATAGCTCTTAAATCTATCCACTCTGCTCTTGCAAGGTTCACCTTGAAATATATTTCAGTCTCCTAAGATTGCCTTCCCATTTCCTTCAGTGCCTTTAGCTTTTGTGGTGAGATGCAGCATCTCCCTTCCTTCACCTTTACAGATAAAGAAGACCCCTTTTGTCAATGTGCCGTATCATATTTCTCTACTTCAGCAAAATCTACATGTGTGCATGCCCATTCCTACTCTGCAAATATACTGCACTTATTCATTTTGTACTTTTTATTTGGTTTGAATGAATAAAGATAAGAGAGAATAGTCTCAGGATTATGAGAGAGATAAAACAGCATTTCCAAAACTTCTATACATATTGAGACTATAGTTCCCTGAATTCCCAATTAGCGTGTTTATTAGTAAAATGGCTTGGAAAGTTCTGGGAGTAAGATTCCCAACACATCTGGAGAACATAATACTGAAAAAGTCACAACCAAAGAACACTGATTTGGGCAAGATACTATTTTTTGTCTATTTAATACCACCAATATATTCCCAGGAGCTAATACCACATTTAGTCATCAGGGAAAGATGAGAGAAAAATGGAAAGTAAATAACACAGAGATAGTAGTAAACAGGGGATCAACATATTGTACTATGCGGCTACTAAACTTCATTATTTGCTTTGTATAAATTTATTTGATTTTTATTGAATGATAAATTGATTATACTCATCTGCTTCTATTTTCAATGGGATTTTTATAATAATAATAACAGAGTTGGAAGGGACCTTGGAGGTCTTCTAGTCCAACCCCCTGCCAAGGCAGGAAACCCTATACCATTTCAGACAAATGGTTATCCAACATTTTCTTAAAAATTTCCAGTGTTGGAGCATTCACAACTTCTGCAGGCAAGTTGTTCCACTGATTAATTGTTCTAACTGTCAGGAAATTTCTCCTAAGTTCTAAGTTGCTTCTCTCCTTGATTAGTTTCCACCCATTGCTTCTTGTTCTACCCTCAGGTACTTTGGAGAATAGTTTGACTCCCTCTTCTTTGTGGCAACCCCTGAGATATTGGAACACTGCTATCATGTCTCCCCTAGTCCTTCTTTTCATTAAACTAGGCATACCGAGTTCCTGCAACTGTTCTTCATATGTTTTAGCCTCCAGTCCCCTAATCATCTTTGTTGGTCTTCTCTGCACTCTTTCTAGAGTCTCAGCATTTTTTTTTTTACATCGTGGAGACCAAAACTGAATGCAGTATTCCAAGTGTGGCCTTATCAAGGCATTATAAAGTGGTATTAACACTTCACGTGATCTTGATTCTATCCCTCTGTTTATGCAGCCCAGAACTGTGTTGGCTTTTTTGGCAGCTGCTGCACACTGCTGGATTTTTTGTCAAACATGTTTATATTTGTAATTTTATAGGAAGTCTTATTTTAAAGGTCACATTCTAGAAATGAACCTGGAAGCCAGAAATGAACCTTTGATGACCTACAGTAGAATTGGGTTGATGGTAAGCTTGATGGATCAAGTTCAAATAAAAAACAAAATAAATGAGATGCCGGTGACAACATGAGCCCTTTCTGAAAAATAGATCAAAAATGTTATGTTGAAACATGGTCTTAATCTAGATTGAAATGCCTTCTGCTTTATTATAACATGGACATTTTGTTTTCTATTGTGTTTGAAGTATGAGAGTTATTGTTCCTTTTCCCCATTGGCCCACCCAGATGCATGAAGGGAAGTGCAGGCCTGCTATTGTTTGAATAAACTGCCTGGGAACAATCAAAGAATGGTCTCCCTCTGGTATTCGCTTTTGTTGCTTTTATTTTATTTATTCAGTCAGAGTTTAATGGATTTCTAATGCAGAAAACAGTTTCGTTTAAATAAAACTGTTGGCATAATGCATCTAAGATTTTGAGGGATTGCCACACATCTTCCATTAAAGCCTTTCTTTTGTATTTTTCCCTCACAAAGAGAAGGAACTATAGAACTATCATCTTGCTCACTGACTACATCTTGCTCACTGAACTATCATCTTGCTCACTGACTACATCAGACAATATGGAGATAGATACATGACTCATCAAATATTTCATATTACACACACAAACACATATTTTAAACATAAGAATAAGATTAAAGTAAAATAGAGCAAAAAAAAAAAGACAGAAAGGAGTGGGAGAAAAAAACTAAGGGTCCTAAAAGAAAAAGAATAGAGAAAAATAGAAAAGAAAGGGGGGAAAAGATATAAAGAAAGGGGCTAACTTTGAGATCTGGACTGAAAAAGAGAGGGCTTATATGATAGATTAATATAGACAATATTGTGGAATGGGAGGAAAATACTACAATTAACATTGTTTTTTCTCAACTAATTTTAATATTTGCCTGGAGGAGGAGGAGGAGACAGAATTATCAATTGAACTTAAAAGTACAAAAATGCATAGCTTTGGTGACAGACTCATCTGAAGGCTCATAAAAATGCATGCTTTGGGATAAAAGAATCCCAATTATTCAAAGGGAAGTCAGCTAAGAGGGTCACTGTGAGGCTGGGATTTGCCCTGCTAGCCCCACTTTCCAGAGACAAAAACTATTCTCTGACTCACATTTTAATTTGATCTGCAGAAGAATTTTTAACAACCTTATGCTTTTCTTGCCTTTGAAGAAATATTACTTTATCCCTGAAGGTTATGTTCAGGTCTTCACCCTGCAAATTTGCTAGTACTTAAGTTGGAGGGGGGAGCATTTTCAATGGAAGGCTACTCTAATAGAGCCAGATACTTTCACAGACAAGAGGCATATTCCTAAAATATAAATATGCCAACCTAAACTTTACAAAGCATACTCTAACTGGTTATATGTTACTGTATATATTTTGAAATGATATATTTGTTTTAAATGAATAAAAAAATACACGAAATAATTACAGTTTTCTCTGAGTTAAACTTCTATAATTGTTTTTTTTCTTTTGCAGTTTGCAATAATTTCTGTTATTCAAGTCTTATATGCAGGTGAATTTGCCCATATGAACCTCTGAAAACTGATTAATATACTGTATAATCAGTTTCAGAGGTTTCTTCAGCTAAGATGGAAGTCATTAACCCTCACCCTTTGGGGAAAAGTGAATGCTCTCAAAATGAATATTATACGTAGATTAATTTACATTCTGAGAGGAAATCCTGTTTAAATTTCAAGGTTTTTAAAGAAAATAAACTCTCTGTTTAGAAATTTTTATGGGGTTCTTCAATTCTGAGGATATGTTTACAGAAAATGGAATTACCAATTAATGAGGGAGGATTTGGTTTTCCAAATCTGGAGCTATATCACCAAGCATACCTGTTGTCAAGTATTAAATACTGGAAGCCAAAAATTGAGGTTAATTTTTTATTTGGGCAACTTGGAATATACATATACAGCACCTTTAGTCAGATGAATAGTCCATAGATTTAAATGCAATAAAACTCTAGTATCTCTGGAAACAATGATATCAGTTAGAAAGCTATGGAATATGATATCTAATAAAAACAGATTTGATCTTTTTTCACCATTCTAAACTGACTTTATAAGAACATCCAACAATAAAAATAGGGGAAAAAGATGATGATATGGAAAAATTGGATGAAAGCAGAGATTTACTTTAGATCAATTGATAGATGAAGAAGATTATTTTTTTTACCATATGCTGTGCTGAAAGACAAAATCATCTATCAGATGTTACTCAGTGGTAATATTTGCACTTATAGCAGTTGTTAGCAACACTGCTTGGATTAGCAGCATTTTCAGCTTTTGGGATACCCAAGGTACTAAAACAATTGCATTTAAAACTTTAAAGCTAAACCTTTAAACTAAACCCTAAAACAAATAAATCTTCTATCTATAGATATTTATTATCAATAAACCAATTTGATATGTAGATGTTAAGAGATGAATGGAATAAAGAATTAAAGTGTCTTATAGTGCCTAGACAATGGAAGAGGGTCTTAACTTCTATAGCAAGAGTGTCAATGGACCTTAAACTATGACTTCTAGAACAAAAAAATATTTACAATTCAGTGGGCACCATTATAGGATTTCCATACAGATATAATGGTCAGTATTTTCTTGAAGATGTAATAAGGGCAATGCTTCTTTAAAACATAGGCATTTACAATGTTCTATACCTACAAAAAATTGGGAGAAAGTAGTGGACTATATAAATGTGACTGTCTGACAAAAACTAAATTTTCAGAGAAAAACATTGTCTTGAACAGAACAGAACAGAACAGAACAGAACAGAACAGAATAGAATAACAGAGTTGAAAGGGACCTTGGAGATTTTCTAGTCCAATCCGCTGCCCAGGCAGGAAACCCTACACCATTTCAGACAAATGGTTATCCAACATTTTCTTAAAAATTTCCAGTGTTGGAGCATTCATAACTTCTGCAGGCAAGTTGTTCCACTGATTAATTGTTCTAACTGTCAGGAAATTTCTCCTTAGTTCTAAGTTGCTTCTCTCCTTGATTAGTTTCCATCCATTGCTTCTTGTTCTACCCTCAGGTGCTTTGGAGAATAGTTTGACTCCCCCTTCTCTGTGGCAACCCCTAAGATATTGGAACTCTGCTGTCATGTCTCCCCTAGTCCTTCTTTTCATTAAACTAGACATACCTAGTTCCTGCAACCATTCTTCATATGTTTTAGCCTCCAGTCCCCTAGTCATCTTTGCTGCTCTTCTCTACACTCTTTCTAGAGTCTCAACATCTTTTTTACATTGTGGCAAACAAAACTGAATGCAGTATTCCAAGTGTGGCCTTGCCAAGGTATTATAAAGTGGTATTAACACTTCATGGGATCTTGATTCTATCCCTCTGTTTATGCAGCCCAGAACTGGGTTGGCTTTTTTGGCAGCTGCTGCGCACTGCTGGCTCATATCTAAATGGTTGTCTACTAGGACTCCAATGTTTCTAATACATTTGACAACGGAACAACATAAATGGATTCTCTGTGCTCTTATTGTAGCTAATACACTGATACTGCAACATTGGAAAACTAAATACATGGTCCCCCTTAACTGATTGAAGACCTGATTACACTTGCTAATATGGGACTTTCAGGACAGTTACGGATGGGTTCCTTGCTGTCCATACATAAGATCTTGTCCATCTCACACACCAATGATCCAAAAGAAAGATACAGGCTATGTAAGTGAGGCTTCCTATTTATTTCATATCCACAGATAAAATGGTCACAAATTGGAGAAGTCAACAACTAGATGGTAGATACATTCCACAGTAGCCCTGAACTGAACTCTCAATTCCCTCTTCCATGTGTCCTAGAATATAGTGTAAAGAAAATCTTGTGTTTTTCCAGGGAAACACTATTTTACTCTTGAAAACTTTAGTTTTTGTTTGGTTCGGCAGCAACTGGTGACAACTTGGAGCCTACATTGTGAGGCCATGTTCTTAAGGAACAGTTTGTGGATCCCTTTCATGCCACATAAATTCATTCTGATGCCAGCAGTTGCAATACTTTGTTTATATTTTTCTCAAAAGCAGTTCTTTTTCTATTGAATTGCATTAGAAAATTATTGTACTAGTCAATTATTATAGCAACTTAAAACCAACTTCCTTCCTTCCTTCCTTCCTTCCTTCCTTCCTTCCTTCCTTCCTTCCTTCCCCCCCTCTTCCTTTTACAAAAATATAACCACAGTGTTAGGCATTCTACTTTTTCCTTCTGTCTTACTTCCCCAAAAAGAACAGTCAGGGCTCTGATAAAGTATTAAAAAGATCAAATAATTAACCCAATGCTTGGCCACTAGGAACACGATCTACAAGTGCCAGATGTTACATAGGCCGAAAGACTAAATGGACCAGTAAGCACTATATTGAGGACAATTTGAGAGCTGCTAAATGATGTGAAATGTGCCATCCCTCCTGCTCTTTCTGAAGAAGAAATGCCCATTAAAGTGTATTTTGCAGAGTTTGAGAAACATTTCTAAATTTTGCTAGTAAAGTATGCATAGACTCATTAAACTTCTGATTCAGATTGCTAATACTACCATTCAGGAATTTCATTCATTCCTGGAAATCTAATATATGGACATATGTAGGTTTCATATTGAAAATAGGCTGGGCTGAGACCTTCACTTAGATCAATTGGATTTACAACTGGATTAAGATTGGTAAAGGAATATTTGCACAAGTTTCTCTAATTCATATCTCTGAAATCGGTATGTGATTGTGAATATATTCATATAGCAATATTTTCAAGGCAATTGCAATGAGTAATTATTTGTAATCATAGAACAGAGTATGTGGATTTTCAATTTTTTTTCATTTAAAAAAATCACTTTTCATTCAGCCCAGCCCAGCCCTGATAGTACAGAGATTAAGATTAAAAAAAGATGATAAGTTTTCATGAAGCATTTTAAATACAGTACTAAAATGGAAAAGGCACTCCAGTCCTGCAAGTCCTACATTATAGCTGTGGTCACTATTTGATTTTAAATAAGCTTTGAATTTTCTTTCAATTTCTCAAAAGAGATGCCTCTTCTTCCACCTGATTCTCACCTGGATGAGGATTTGTTTCAATTATATTTGTATATTCTTTACTTTTTTTCTTGTAAGTGATGTGAGTGGTAACCCTGGTATAGTTGTTTTATACTCTTCATCCCTCCAGCTTTCCGCAACATCTCTAGTTGTCCATAGTTCTTAGTCTAGAAAAACTTCAAGCAGGAGTTTCAACATCATGTTTCCCTTAGGATTTAATAAACACATGGTGAAGCTGTAGCCCTTTGAAAAGATTATAGTAGAATAAAACACAGGCCATTTGGCCTACTTCTAACTAACTAAATAAATATAAGAACATCACAGTTAATTCAGAAAAACTTTCTTAAAATTCTCCCCTGCTCAGAAAATCAGATATCAAATTATTTCATAAAGTAGTAGAAAAATGCTGGATAATTTTTCTATATAATGCTATTATTGGTAAAATTGATCTAGATAGGCAAATGAAATTAGATAAAGGTGACTTAATGGGCACTTCCTTGTTTCTTTCTTGGTAACAATATGGAAATAATATTCTATTACCTTTTTCTAGGATTTTCTTTTTTACTTCAGAGTTTAGTCCAAGACCATACATTTCTTGGTGATCACTCATTCAAGTTGTAGGGAGAGTAAGAAAGATGACCTTGACAGAGATATGCAAGACCTCCAAGGCCCCTTCCAGCTCTATTCTGATTGATTGACTGATTGATTGAACCATGAATAATGAGATAACATTCAAAAGTGGCTCAGCCATCACTTTCCCAATTCATTGAAGTATAAGAAGAAGGAGATACAGCACACTGACACTTGCAAGGTTATTATTATATAGCCAGTCTCCATAAAATTAGTTTCAGCCTTCATGTGGAGTTGATTTCTTAGTAAGGTTGACAAGTATTAACCATCTTAAATACTTATTAGTCTTGTAAGGATATTGTTTGTTTACTTATTTATTTAAATAGTTGCCCATCTTATATCGAACTTTCAAATAATTAATGTATGCTAGTTTTGGCATGCCTACTTCAATGGGATGAATCAATTTTGTTTACTTTTCTTAATGTGTAGTTTGGTCTAGTGATTAGAGTACTAGGTTAACACTTGGGAACCAGAAGTTCAAAGGTTCTAGTCCCACTTTAGGCCCTAAAAACTGGCTGGGTGACTTTGGGACAGTGAGTCTTTCTTAGTCCAACCACCTAACAGGATTGTTGTTGAGGAAAAATAGGAGGAAGAAGGAGTATTAAATATGTTTGCCACCTTGAGTTATTTATAAAAAAATAATAAAGTTGAAAATAAATGAATACATAAATAAATAAACAAACCCTCTAGAAGCACTCCCTTCTGGATTTTTTCCTTGATTTTTTTCTTGGAAAAAGATGTGGCTGACACAAAGCAGTACTGAGAGGTGGAGCTTCTTCCTTTGGTCTATCACATACTTAATTCCACAGGTGAATAGGACTATACTTTAGTTTACTTTCATCAAGATTTAAGAATCAGAACCTAAGATGACATGGGGATGAGTCTATAAATTCTGTCTCTTGCTTTAATGGCTAATAAACTAACAAGCATCCCATGGGAATTAAACATACCCTGGCATTTGTACTATTCACTGCCACAAAATATGATGACATCCACCACCAACTTCAATGACTTTACAAGAAAACGAGGGAAATTTGTAAAATGCTATGGTACCAACAGTTATTCATGGTAAATAAATCACATGCAAATGATTTATGTTGTCCCGATACTAAACACATTTCTTTGAGATTAAACACCAAGAAAGGGAGGACGCAAGAAGTTGACAATTATGTTTGTATAAAACAGGCTTCAAAGGGCTGCTTTATTTCTGCAAAACAAAATGCTCACATCTGAAAACAATCACATTCATTGCTTTGAGGCATTCTCCACTGCCATGATCTATGTTTTTAGCCTTCACTGGGAACTGTCCACCTGCTGAAGCTTCTTTCAGCTACTGGAAGGGTCATTTGAGATTATGGCAGTTCATCAATATGCATACCATTTGTCAAAATAAGAATGCAGACCTTAGTCTAAGATTCTGATAGTTGTCTTTGTTCAGGAATATTTTCATTAATTTTCAATATCCTTTCAAGGGGATTTCAAGGGGAAAAGCACTGCATAGTCTTATTCATACCCCACCAAAAGCTATAAATGGCAATAAGCTAATAAAAAGTGCCCAAAGTTATTGCAAAAATATTCAAGAAGGCTGTCATATACTTGTCTTTCATTTAAAAAATACCAGTTACTGTGGAAACATTTTATTTAAATAAACAAACCTAGAAGAAGATGAAAACCATCACTCAGAATAATGCTGTTTTAAAGATTCTATCAAAATGCTTCAAGGGTGAGGTGGATTTAAATAATGCATTGGACGTTAGTGTCTAGTCCCTGAAAGTAGAGCAAATTGAAGGATGGGAAAAAAAGTGGCTCATAAAAGTTGACTTAACATATACTATAGCCGTTGAGTTACCAGCATTTTTTAAAAAAGAAAAGAAACTGAAGTAGAAAGCTCTCAGAAGCTGAATGCTGATGCTAAGCTAAGTCAGTAAAAATGATTTCAAATTGGGGGGAAAAGGCTTTAGTTAGAAAAAGGCTGTTTGTATAGGAAAGTTATATCTTAAAAACAAACGTTGGAAGCTCGTCTTGGCAACCATCTAAAGTAAAAGTCAAAACTATCAGATCATTCTTGTGCATGTATTTCAGACATGTCTTTCTAGCTTTATATAGAATATCAGTGCTCCAAGCGAAAAGAAATGTGAAATAGATCTGAAGTATTATATACATGGAATCACCAAGATTTCTTCCAATCCTTAAAGTCTATGATTCCAGAGTTTGGAATAAACACAGAATCATAGATTTTAAGGATTGGAAGAAATCTTTGTAATTATGTCCTGCCTGTCTAGTGCAGCAGTGGTGGGTTGCCCCGGGTTCGCTCCGGTTCTGTAGAACCAGTAGTAAACTCTGCTGGCGTTCGGAGAACCAGTGGTAAAGGCTGGCTGGCCACGCCCCCAAACCGGTTCTCCGATCATCAGAAGGTTTTTTTTTTACTTTTAAAAGCCTCTTTTCTTCAGCCAAAAAGGGGCTTTTAAAAGAAAAAAAACCCTCTGATGATCATGTGGCTGAGCAGGGATCCTCAGAGGAGCATTTTAAAAACTTTTTTTCTCTGGCCACCCAATCCCCCCTCCTCACTTACTTAATTAAGCAAGCTCCTTTCAGGCTCGCTTTCCTTCGTCGTCTCCAATCAGTTACGTTGTCTGGAAGACAGAATCAGTTGCAGCTAATGTAATTGACTGGAATTCCCCAAGAACTCTGGGAGTTGAAGTCCACAAATCTGCCTGGAATCCATTGCTCAGCCAAATGCTTTGCTGGCTGAGGAACTCTGGGAATTGAAGTCCACAAACTTTAAAGTTATAAGGTTGGAGACCCAGATCTAAAAAATTTAAATAAAATAACAAAATATTTGTGTAGCTTTCTGAGATTTGGTGTGTTTCTGTAGTGTTTCACTCTAACTACACAAACACACAGAATCTCACAAAGCTGTATGTGGCATTTTGTGTGTGTGAGTCTGTTGTGTTGTGTTGTGTTGTGTGTGTGTGTGTGTAAAGTGTGAAACTTGGTTTTTGAGCTTTTTGTGGCTTTGTGAGGTTCCTGCTTGTTGCAGGGGCCCTTTTGGGTGAAGTGCAGTTGCTTTTACATTGTGTGTGAGTCAGTTGTGTTGTGTGTGTGTAAAGTGTGAAACTTGGTTTTTGGTACCTCTTATTGTTTTGTATACTTTGTTTATTATTTTTATTATTTATTATTATTGGCCACGCCCACCCAGTCACATGATGGCCAAGCTACTCTCACCTAGTCACATGACCACCAAACAACGCCCAGTGTCACATGACTGCCAAGCCATGGCCACAAAATAAGCCACGTCCACAGAACCAGTAGTAAAAAAAATTAGAACCCACCTCTATAGTGCAGGAATTCAGTATGTATTATATTTTCCCAAAGAAATGACCATTCAGCTTCTGAGCATTTCCAGAGAAGATTACATTCCATCTCAAGGCAGGTGGTTCCATTATTCCACATTATTGGGATTTTGTTTTCTGATATCCAGTTAAAAAGACTTCCTTGTAATTTAAACCCATTGATTTTGTCTTGTCTTCTGGAACAACTTAACAGTTCTGCCCCCTTCCCTATATCTTATTAAAATCAATTATGAATATTTTGAGCAGCACCAGAACCAAAATGGTAGAACTTTAATATATCATCTAACTCTTCCTTTTGGCTAAATATAGAGACATTGATGTGCATTCATTTGTAACGGTTGATTAACTTCTGTGTACATCTAGTATAGGCCACCTCATATTTTGCCATCTTGGCTACTAAATCCCATGGGAAACTATCTCAGCTGCTTGGCTGACATCAAGATGTCCACCACATTTCAATGGTCAGTTATATTACTCTCTAACAATAAAAAGGGATCTGATTGATTTGATGTGACTTATTCTTGTTAACTTGTTCTGGTTGCAGCCAAGAATATGTTCTTTTCCAAGTGCTCACTAATCAATAATTTGTCCCATAAGTTTTCCTAATATCAATGTTAAATTGTTATACTTTTTTAGTCCTCTGGTACTACACATATTCTTCATGATTCCTCAAAGATGAGCACCATGCCCTAGAGTCGGAAACAATTGGATAGGGAAACCTTTACTTTTTACTACTGACATAGCTTTCATTACTTTTAGCTTCCTTATAACAGTTTCTGATTCCTAAGTTTCTTTCTGCATATACTAACCACTGACTCATATGTTTCCTTCTTGATTATGCCTCTCTTCCATTTTTAATATATCTCTCTTTTAACTTTGAGTTCCATTGATATATCCACATGGGTTTCAATGCTCCTCCCATTTTTCCTCATTGCAAAATGAAGTAATCATACTTCTAAAATTACTAAATACAAAAAATAGCTTATTTTTAGAAGTTCCCAACTTTCCTGTGCTCCCTTTGATATGAAATTTCTTTCCATGGGATCGTTTCTGGTATTTCTATAAAACTGTTGAAACTGGCTATACTGAAATCTAGTAGATAGCTATGCCCCATTTTTTTTCTGTTGTGTTCTGAGCCCCAGGATGAAATAAATACGCCTTTCTAATAAACACCTCTGTTACCATTTCTTTTATCTCCTCTTTTAGCACTTCTTTAATGTTTACAATCACATATAAGACAGCTCCCTCCTCCTCCTCCTCCTTCTCCTCCTCCTCCTGAAAAAAAGAAAGAAGCAGTCACAAAGGAGATCTTGCAATCTTGGCTACTGTAATGTTGCATTCCATGGCTTCCAAGAACATTTATGTTAGTCAGTTTCATTATTTTACTGAAGATTTTTTTAGTCCAGTCCAATCCAATCCTGTCAAAAGGTTGACAGGTTGACATGGACAGGTTGCTGGGTAGGTTGAACACCACCACATGTTTACTGGACCCGTGTCCCTCCTGGTTGGTGCTGGCCACACAGGAGGTGACATGAGGCTGGCTCCAGGGGATTACGAATGCTTCTTTGTTGGAGGGGGTCTTTCCGGCCGCCTTGAAAGAGGCGGTGGTGAGGCCTCTCCTCAAGAAGCCTTCCCTGGACCCAGCTGTTTTAGGTAATTATCGTCCGGTCTCCAACCTTCGCTTCGCGGCGAAGGTTGTAGAGAGTGTGGTGGCATGTCAGCTACCCCAGTACCTGGAGGAAACCGTCTATCTAGACCCGTTCCAGTCCGGTTTTTGGCCCGGTTACAGCACTGAGACGGCTTTGGTCGCGTTGGTGGATGATCTCTGGAGGGCCAGGGATAGGGGTTATTCCTCTGCCTTGGTCCTATTAGACCTCTCAGCGGCTTTTGATACCATCGACCATGGTATCCTGCTGCACCGGTTGGAGGGATTGGGAGTGGGAGGCACCGTTCATCGGTGGTTCTCCTCCTATCTCTCCGATCAGTCGCAGACAGTGTTGACGGGGGGGCAGAGGTCGGCCCCGAGATGCCTCACTTGTGCCTCAGGGGTCGATTCTCTCGCCCCTCTTGTTCAACATCTATATGAAGCCACTGGGTGAGATCATCAGTGGTTTCAGTGTGAGGTACCAGCTGTACGCTGACAACACTCAGCTGTACTTTTCCACACCGGACCACCCCAACAAAGCTATTGAGGTGTTGTCCCGGTGTCTGGAAGCCGTACGGGTCTGGATGGGGGGAAACAGGCTCAAGCTCAATCCCTCCAAGACGGAGTGGCTGTGAATGCCGGCTTCCCGGTACAGTCAGCTGCAGCCGCAGCTGACTGTTGGGGGCGAGTCTTTGGCCCCAATGGAGAGGGTGCGCAACTTGGGCGTCCTCCTGGATGGACAGCTGTCTTTTGAAGACCATTTGACGGCCGTCTCCAGGAGAGCTTTTCACCAGGTTCGCCTGGTTCGCCAGTTGCGCCCCTTTCTATACTGGGATGCCCTATGCAGGGTCACTCATGCTCTCGTGACATCTCGTCTGGATTACTGCAATGCTCTCTACATGGGGCTCCCCTTGAGGAGCACCCGGAGACTCCAGGTAGTTCAGAATGCGACTGCGCGGGTGATAGAGGGAGCCCCTTGTGGCTCCCACGTAACACCTCTCCTGCGCAGACTGCACTGGCTGCCTGTGGCCTTCCTGGTGCGCTTCAAGGTTTTGGTAATGATCTTCAAAGCGCTCCATGGCATAGGGCCGGGCTACTTACGGGACCGTCTGCTGCCACTGAATGCCTCTCACCGACCCGTGCACTCTCACAGAGAGGGACTCCTCAGGGTGCCGTCGGCCAGGCAGTGCCGACTGGCGACACCCAGGGGAAGGGCCTTTTCTGTGGGAGCTCCCACCCTCTGGAACGAGCTTCCCCCAGGACTTCGCCAACTTCCTGACCTTCGAACCTTCTATCGCGAGCTTAAGACACATCTATTTATCTGCGCAGGACTGGACTAGAATTTTAAATTTTTTAAATGTTTAAATTTTAAATTTGGTTTTAAATGGGGTTTTATTATTTATATCGCTATTTTAAATATTCGGCCTATGTAATAAGTTTTTTAAATTAATGTTTTATCTTGTATATATATATGTTTTTTAAGTGGCTGTAAACCGCCCTGAGTCCCTAGGGAGATAGGGCGGTATAAAAGTATGAATAATAAATAAATAAATAAATAATAAATAAATAAATAAATCCCACATACTCAGTTGTCTTTCTGATCTTTCAACTTCAAGGTGGTATCTAACATTAGAGAAAAATGAGTTTACCACTTCAGGTGGGTAGATACTGGACAAAGGTAAAAAAATGTTGGAAGTGAAAGATCTGTATGCTTTGCCAGCCTGATCACTTTAGATCCAAGAATAAATTATTTACTTTGTATATGTGTGACTTTTGTGAGTGGAGTTTGAGGGAGTTCTATCAGGTTCTTTGCTTAGAGATGCAGCATAAGCACAAGAAAACCTTAATTGTGCTTAATCTCTACATTCATACATTCAGAGAAGCAACTGGAATTAAGGAGAAATTTCCTAACAGTAAGGAGAATTAACCAGTGGAACAGCTTGCCTTCAGAAATCGTGGGTGCTCCAAAACTGAAGGTTTTTAAGAAGAGACTGGACAGTCACTTGTCTGAAATTCTATAGGTCTGTGGTGGTGAACCTATGGCACACATGCCAGAGGTGGCATGCAAAGCCCTCTCTGTGGGCACACGGGCCATCACCCCAGCTCAGCCAGCTGATTGTTGGGTTTCTGAGGTACGCATGTGTGCCGGCCAGCTGGTCTTCAGGTTTCTGGTGCTCTGGTGCGCACATGGGCCTTCTGCTTTGGGCACTCTGTGCCTAAAAGGTTTGCCATCACTGGTATAGCTTCTCCTGCTTGGGCAGGGGATGGACTAGAAGACTACAGGAACCTTGGGGGCAAGTGACCATGCAATATTGGAATTCGACATTAAGCAAACACAAGTAGTAGAACAAAGTCAAACTAGAGTCTTGGACTTTAAGAGAGCTAATTTCAATAAACTTAGAGAGAGCTTGAGAAGGATTCCATGGATGAGAATCCTCAAGGAGAAAACAACTCAAGAAGCTTGGGAAAAATGAGATTATAAAAGAGTAGTCTAGCACAATACCAATGAAGAAGAAAAATAATAGATCTCAAAAGAAACCAGCATGGATGCAGCATGGATGATAGTTTGTCAGAACTATTGACAAATTGAAAGACAAAAAGGACAAGTATAAAAAGTGGAAAGAGGAGCAAATAACTAAAGCAGAATATCAGCAAATAGCCCAAGCCTATAAAGATGAAGTGAGGAAAGCTAAGGCTCACAATGAACAAAGGCTAGCGACAAAAGTAAAAAAAAAATAACAAAAAAAGCTTCTTCCAACATGTTAAAAACAAGAAAAAAGTCAAGGAAACAATTGGCCCATTGCTGGGAGAAAGTGGCAAGAAGATGACAAGCAACAGGGAGAAAGCAGATCTACTTAACTCATATTTTGCATCTGTCTTTACACAAAAGGAAAAAACAATCCAACCTATCAAAAACAGCACTACAAAAAACAGATTAGAAACACAAGTTAAAATAGGGAAGAAAATGGTAAGTGAACACCTGTCTACCCTAGATGAGTTCAAATCACCAGGACCGGATGGATTACACCCCAAGGTTCTGAAGGAACTGGCAGACGTGATCTCAGAACCACTGAACTATATCTTTCAAAGATCCTGGAGCACAGGGGAGCTGCCAGAGGACTGGAAAAGAGCTGATGTAGTTCCCATCTTCAAAAAAGGGGAAAAAAAACAGATCCAGGAAACTACAGACCTATCAGCCTGACCTCAATACCGGGGAAGATTCTGGAAAAGATAATCAAGCAACGAATCACTGAACACCTAGAAGCAAACAAAGTAATAACCAAAAGCCAACATGGGTTTGTCAAAAACAGATCATGCCAGACTAATCTTATTGCATTCTTTGACAAAATGACAAAATTAGTAGACCAGAGGAATGCTGTCGATATAATTTACTTGGACTTCAGTAAAGCATTTGATAAAGTAGACCATAACCTACTACTAGATAAAGTAGAAAAATGTAGGTTAGACAGCACCACCACCAGATGGATTCGTAACTGGCTGACCAACCGCACTCAATGTGGAGTCCTCAACGGAACTACATCCACATGGAGGAAAGTATGCAGTGGAGTACCCCAAGGCTCTGTTTTAGGCCCAGTACTCTTCAACATCTTCATCAATGACTTGGACGAGGGGATAGATGGGGAACTCATCAAATTTGCAGATGACACCAAGCTGGCAGGAACAGCCAACACTCCAGAAGATAGGCTCAAGTTACAGAAGGATCTTGACAGACTTGAACATTGGGCGCTAACAAAATGAAATTCAACAGTGAAAAAAGTAAGGTTCTACATTTAGGCCAAAAAACCAAAATGCACAGGTACTGTATATGTGGTACCTTGCTCAATAGTAGTACCTGTGAGAGGGATCTTGGAGTCCTAGTGGACAACCATTTAGATATGAGCCAGCAGTGTGCAGCAGCTGCTAAAAAAGCCAACACAGTTCTGGGCTGCATAAACAGAGGGATAGAATCAAGATCATGTGAAGTGTTAGTGCCATTTTTTATTATGCCTTGGTAAGGCCACACTTGGAATACTGCATTCAGTTTTGGTCGCCGCGATGTAAAAAAGATGTTGAGACTCTAGAAAGAGTGCAGAGAAGAGCAACAAAGATGACTAGGGACTGGAGGCTAAAACATATGAAGAATGGTTGCAGGAACTGGGTATGTCTAGTTTAATAAAAAGAAGGACTAGGGGAGACATGATAGCTGTGTTCCAATATATCAGGGGCTGCCACAAAGAAGAGAGAGTCAACCTATTCTCCAAAACACCTGAGGATAGGACAAGAAGCAATGAGTGGAAACTAATCAAGGAGAGAAGCAACCTAGAACTAAGGAGAAATTTCCTGACAGTTAGAACAATTAATAAGTGGAGCGACTTGCCTGCAGAAGTTGTTAATGCTCCAACACTGGAAATTTTTAAGAAAATGTTGGATAACCATCTGACTGAGATGGTGTAGGATTTCCTGCCTGGGCAGGGGGTTGGACTAGAAGGCCTCCAAGGTCTCTTCCAACTCTGTTGTTATTATTATTATTATAAGATCTCCAAGGTTCCTTCCAGCTCTATTCTATTCTAATTCTAATTCATACAAAAGACTGATTCACCTCTTGGTTCTATAATAAATGAAAATAGGAAAGGGATTTTCAAAACATTACAGTGATCACACCCATCACAAAATGTGGCAAAATGTGATAATATAAATGTAATAGAGAATTGTTTTCTTTGTGGTAATGTGTTAGGTTTTTGCCTTTGTTTTGTTTTGTTCAGTAAAAATAACATTTTTATTTAGCACTGTTGTATGCATTCCCATTTCTTAGCCAGCTTGGAGATTGTTGTCTGCCAGGGGCAAACTGTGACTGAATAATCTGATTGATTGCCTTTGTTTGTGTAGAAGAGACTGAAGTGTTAATAAAAACTTTTCAAGTGCAAGCTGTAGGCATTGCAAGATTATGGATCCAGTTCCAGAATGTTCTGACATTTAAATATGTGCGCAAGCTTTGAAAATGTCTAAAGGAATAGGCTATATGACTCTCATGAATGAGGATAATTTTTTTGGCTTTTGTTTTATGCTTCAGCAAACCAAAGGGCTTCTTTGAAATTCACCAGATAAAAAGAACAAGCTGCTTTTTAATATATTAATTCTACCCTTCCTTCTTAAAGAAGTAACAGTTATGAACACCAATAATTCACTAAAATGTATTTGTATGCTTATAGGAGTTGATGAAATAACAAAATCCATGCAAACATCTATATACTGTACCTCTGTAGGTTTAACCATTTTGACTTTGATGAGAGTTAATTGATGCTGTGTAATTAAGAGAGCCAATCTTGAAAAGAATTCTCAAAAATTTTACTGGCTTAATCTGTCCAAATAAAATTATACCTAAGAGAACAGAAGTGGCAATGTGAGTTGTCATTCTCTGATGATTTATTTATTACTCAAAGCTGTTAGAAGTAGTTTTATTTATACATTAGACAGAAAATTAAGAATCTCCTTAAAACAATAGCGACCAATCTTTTTACAGACCAAGGATTACTCTTTGTTTTTCATGTGGTATATTTGAGGCTGTATAACACAAAGTGGGTGGAACTGAATCATCCACCCCCACATCAAAGTACTAAAATTTAATACTAACAAAATCTGAAACTGAACACTTCCAAATTTTATATTTAAAAAAAAACTGCTTTCAAAGCTTGTTGTCATATTAATTAATTTTAGCATCCACAGTTGATGTTTGCACTTGGAAAGTAAATACTTGGGACAAACAGTAGTGGGTTCCACTTACCTTTGCTACTGGTTTAGAATCAGGAGCATGCTTGCTTGCTTTGCTTGCACGCGGTGCTTCTGCACAAGCGCAGAACCTTCTGTGCATGCACAGAGCATCCATGATGACATCCGGGCAGATGGCCAGAGCCTCCTACTGCCGCCACTACCAGTTTGCCCGAACTGGGGAGAACCGGTAGAAACCCACCACTGGGTCAAACCATACCAGGATGGGATGTGGGAACACATGATCCTGTATTATGTGTTAGTTTTAAGTTAAATAAATGGTATTCTCAAAATAGTAGAAAATGGCAAGTGATTCAGATCAGAGCTACAGTAATCATCTTGTTGCCCAAAATGCTTTGTGACCCGCAAGGCAAACTATATCAATATCTATAAAAAAACTACAGATTATGTTTTAGCAATATTGAACTTCCTAGATTCTGCTGATATTTTGGCTGACGATTCTTTCCTTCCTTTAGCTCAATGCACTCTAACTAAATTAAAGGACAATGAGGATATATAGAAACCTATATAGCGGATTGTTCCTCACATTACCCTTTTGCAATAACCATGATTGGAAGCAATCTGAATGCACATTTACGTC
This sequence comes from Ahaetulla prasina, assembly GCF_028640845.1. Classification (NCBI taxonomy): domain Eukaryota; kingdom Metazoa; phylum Chordata; class Lepidosauria; order Squamata; family Colubridae; genus Ahaetulla; species Ahaetulla prasina. The sequence continues at coordinate 42,313,747 of NC_080539.1, forward strand.
CAAATGACTCTGTTCTTTTTCAAAAATAAAAATATAACTGTTATCTGGATGAATGAGCAGAACCCTGTCTTCCAAGGGAGGCAAAAAATAGAGCTTATCATTTCACAAATCTTTGTGTGAAACTCCTTGCATTCTTAATGGTGCAATGAAAAGTAACAGATTGGCCAGATCTACCCTCTGGGGAGAACGCTGGATATATATTATAACATTTTGGTTTGTACCCCATAATGCAATAATTTTCTGGGTAATCTAGTGGAACCAAGTTTAGAAAGTGATAATCATCTGGTCATCCTGAGGATATCTCTATCTAGTTAGATTGAAAGAGCAGACAGAAAATTTGCCACAAACAAAGATAGTGTAGAGAGAATAAATGCATTGAATGGAATAAAAAAACTGAAAACTCTTTAGTTGCATGGCTTAGTTGTACATCCACACCAGAAATCAAACAACAAACAATTGATACTTAACAAGCTTTCATAGTTATATATAATCAACATCAGGGAAATGAAGCAACACAATACATTTGCCAGGTGTCATTATTACTTTAAAGGACCTGACACTAAACAAATAAATTTGGGAAACCAAATTTTATTCATTTTATTTATTTTAAACACACACACACGCACACACACACATGCATAAATACACACACACACACACACACACACGTACACACCAGTGGTGGGTTGTTCCTGGTTCGGTTCGGTTCTATAGAACCTTTAGTAAAACCAGTGGGAAGCTTTGCCCACCCGCCACAATATCATCATGGGTGATCGTGCGCGTGGTCCCATTGCGAACTGGTAACAAAGGTAAGTAGAACCCATCCCTCATACATACATCTCATATTGAACTCTGTGAGGCTTCCAACCAACAGTTTAAGCAACATCAATAATAAAGCAGCATATATTCATTTAAAACATTAAAACATAAAACAAACTTTAAAATGTTAAGCTTTCATAAGCAGTCCAACACTAAATCTTTTTATCTATGTTATCCTATCCCAGTACTTGGGGAAAAAGTCAATTCTTAAGTGGTTTTTGGAAGGTTAGGACTGTCCTCACAATACTCTGAGCCCACTCTAGCATGTTATATATATATAGGAAGAAGAAAAGAAAAACAATAGGACAGGAACGGTAGGCACGTTTGTGTGCTTATGCACGCCCCTTATGGTCCTCTTAGGAATGGGGTGAGGTCAATAGTAGAAAGTTTTTGGTTAAAGCTTTTAGGATTATGAGAAGAGACCACAGAGTCAGGTAAAGTATTCCAAGCACTGATGATTCTGTTACAGAAGTCATATTTTCTGCAATCTAGATTAAAGCGGTTGACATTAAGTTTAAATCTATTAGTTTCTCTAGTATTATTGCAATTAAAGCTGAAGTAGTCTTTGACAGGAAGGACATTACAATAGATGATTCTGTGAGTTAAACTTAGGTCTTGTCGAAGGAGACGGAGTTCCAAGTTTTCTAAGCCTAGGATTTCAAGTCTGGTGGGATAAGGTATTTTATTGTTTTCAGAGGAATGGAGAACTCTTCTTGTAAAATATTTCTGGACACGTTCAATTGTATTGATGTCAGAGATGTGGTGAGGGTTCCAAACAGGCGAGCTGTATTCTAGAATTGGTCTAGCAAATGTTTTATATGCTCTGGTTAGTAGTGTAGTGTTTTTGGAAAAGAAGCTACGCAAGATTAGGTTTACAACTCTTAGAGCTTTTTTTGCTATGTAGTTGCAGTGGGCTTTGGCACTTAGATCATTTGACATGAAAACTCCAAGGTCTTTAACGGGATGGGGGTCGTCTGTAAGGTAATGTCCATCTAGTATGTACTTAGTGTTTGGGTTCTTTTTTCCTATATGTAAGACTGAGCATTTGCTGGTTGAAATTTGGAGCTGCCAATTTTTAGACCAAGCTGTTAGATGATCAAGGTCGTTTTGAATGATAGAAGTATTGTCTGTGGTGTTAAATAGTTTGACATCGTCAGCAAAGAGAACACAATTACTTGAGATATGGTCATAAAGATCATTAATGTATAGTATAAAGAGTGTTGGTCCAAGGACGCTGCCTTGAGGAACGCCACTCTTGACAGGAACAGGATTTGATAAAGCATTGTCAATTTTGACCACTTGTTGTCTGTTAGACAGAAACCTGGCTATTGGTTTTTTTGCATGGGTTTTGATAAGTGAAAAACGGGCACTAGTAAATTTGATGAGATGGTAGTTCAATGAAAAAAAATCTTTTCTTTGCAAGATATATAGCTCTGGAGCTGGTTAATATTTTATCTGAACTGCTTCAGGAGTTGTGCAAGAGATGAGAGAATGGCCACTATATTGCCCAGTCATTCTATGTCTGTATCCACTCAAAACATCAGTATGCTGCAAAAATTACTGCATGATAAATGTTCAGATTTTAATGGAGCCCATTCTATAAGGCAATAAAAGATTTTATCTATTGTATTATTTTTTTATGGTTATGGTGGTTTTAATTAATTTAGTGCTAAGTAGCAACAGGAGGAATTTTAGACATAATTTAAATTCTCTTTACTTGCCCTTAAAGTTGTTTTTAATTCCCTTTGGAAACCCGTGTGCATTTTTTTCCTCACTTTATATCTGCTGTATAATTAGATACAAGCAGAGTAATCACAACCAATGCATCTCATTTAGTTGTTCACATATGATCAGTGTTAGAATGTTGGCCAATTGGTCTTGGGTTAATGGGGAGTTAAGGAGGTGAGAAGGAGAATGTTTAACTGGAAATTTAAGCACTGTTCATTATTACTTTCATGTAATGTATTTCTGTATTGAAACACAATCTGGGTCACATTATTAACAAGCCCCCAATGTTGCATTCCATTACGTATCATGTTAAATACAGTTGTCCCTAAAGAAACTTCAACAGAGAGCTTTACCTTGGATGCAGTGCTGTCCTGACCACATGGGAACATTACATGCTTACATGTTTCTAAATCAGGATAAATATATCAAAGTGCAAATGCAATTACCTGTGAGAATGAAGTGGTACATATTGGGCAGAGAAAGAAAAGGGGGAAAAAGGCATAAAAAGCAACAATCTTCCAAAATATAATGACCGGAACTGAATGGGCAAAGGGACCTTGATATTTTAATGGGTAGCTCAATGAAAATGTCAGCAGAATGTCTGGCTCCTGGGAAAAAGATAAATTTCCTTCTGGGAGTTATTAGTGCTGAAATTAATCAGCCAATATCAGAATGGTTTAATATCAATTTATTCTGAGACTGCAATAGCCTTAGCCAAAATGAACATTGTAGAACTAGAAAAGAGGTAGAAAACAGAGGCTGTAATAATATCATTATAATAATATAATAGAGTTGTTTGCAAATTATATGTACATGAGAGAAAGGAAATAATATTCTGTTCTCCTTATTTTCAGATTACACTAGAACTAAATGGTGACAACCATCACAAATCATAATAATGGCAAACTGACAACATACATATGGTAATGTCATCATGAAGATGCAAGTACACAAATTATGGTATTTGTGTGATGATCTCATCATGCATATTTCACCATTTGCTCTCCCCTGCACTCACTGTCACCATAAAATAAAAGATTCAGGAAAGATATGGAACTTTGATGGACAATTTGATGGACCAAATTATTCCATCCTCACTAATATAAGCCTATAAGCCTATGCAGTTAGAGAGCAACTATAGAAGAACTGGCAATGTCAACTCATGGGACTCTAGAAACATATATTTTCTGCTGCTGCACCTGTGTTTTGGAGAAAGCTCTTCCTATGTTGTCGGATCCCCAAATCCTGTGAATCTTTCACAGAGGTATGAAGACCTGGCTTTTTCCCCCCATGGATTGTGCCAGGATAGTAATTGAACATATTTTATCTGGAGAAGGATTATATGTTTTTATTTGCCACTTATGCTATACATATAACAACTGTGCTTGCTATGTCATTTATTTATTTATTTATTTATTTATTTATTTTTTATTTATAAAATGGATATGACTTCCCAATTTATATAATAGAATAGAATAGAATAGAACAATATACAAATGCAATGTAATCTCTATCGATCAAGCAGAAAACAAATTTAAAATAATGATAATACAATAACTAATGAGCCATGCCATCAACTAAACTACACTATCCCTATAGTAGACTCATCTAACATCATGGCCCAATGCCTTCAGAAAAGCCAAGTGTTAACAACCTTCTGGAAGGCCTTGAAGATTGGAGCCCTCTAGATCTCAGAGAGGACATTGTTTAATAGGGCAGAGAACTGTTAAATAAAGAAGAAACATCTCCTAACTCCCACAAGATAACGCCAAGATAACACATCCACTAACAGATCTGGTGAGATAGGCAGAGATAAGCAGTTGTGCAAGTAACATGGCCTTGTAACATGCAAGATTTTAAGGTGATATCCAGCACTTGAACTGCACCACAGTGGGAGCCATTGCAGCTTGCACTATAATGGTGTTACATAGGCCAACCTTGATATACTCAAAACTGCATCCCTATTGCATTCTTGACCCTTCTAAGTGATTTTTAAAAAGATTTAAAAATGTTTTGCTTTTATTATTTTTTAAATAAATAATTCAAGATTGTGGGAAAAAAAACCCTTGAAGCAGTCTCCCATTCCAGAAATGGGTACAACTAGAGCACAATATAGATTTGTGTAAAAGTTTGGGTTCTGATGGTCTTCAGTTTTTATTAATATATACTGGCCAAAGTTATGACATATGGTTGGACATTTTTTTTAAATTCTACACATAAATAAAAATATAGAAATAGCTCCAATCCAACCAATTGTGTTATTTTAATACATGCGTATAAGCAAAAAGTGCTATTAACATATTAAAAATGAAATAATTGCCATTATTCATTATACCAAGTATCAATCTCATATTGCAGTGAGCTGAAAATTTTGCAGGCAACAAAAACAAAATTGCATTTATGTTAATGTACCATATTAATCATTACGTTTCTGCAATGTGCACTTAATTGACAAGTCAATTTTAGCAAGACTAACCCTCAACTACAAGTATACTGAAGGATCGTAACTTGAATCAGTCACTGGGACCAGAGTTTTGGTCTTCTAAGTTTTTGGACTTGTGCTGGAGCCCATCTTCAAGGAACTTCTTTGTTCCAGAATTTGTGCAGACTCTCCAGAATGTATGTAGAGTGCACACATTCTAGAGAGAAATAAGTTCCCTGAAAATGGACTCCAGCACAAGTCTGAAAGCTTGGAAGACTAAAACTCTGATCCTGTTTTAATCTCAGATTGGATCCTGCAACATTATTATAGGACAGGTATGTTTGCCTTCATTTGTATAAATATAAAGATAAAGGTAAAGGCTCCCCTTGCACATACGTGCTAGTTGTTTCTGACTCTAGGAGGTGGTGCTCATCTCCGCTTCAAAGCTGAAGAGCCAGAGCTGTCCAAAGACATCTCCGTGGTCATGTGGTGGCCTGCATGACTCAATGCCAAAGGTGCACAGAACACTGTTACCTTCCCACCAAAGGTGGTCCCTATTTTTTCTATTTGCATTTTTACGTGTTTTCAAACTGCTAGGTTGGCAGAAGCTGGGACAAGTAACAGGAGCTCACCCCGTTACGCAGCACTAGGGATTCGAACAGCTGAACTGCTGATCTTTCGTTCAACAAGCTCAGCATCTTAGCCATTAAGCCACCACGTCCCCTTGTATAAGTATAGTGAATGCCCAAATCCCTATGATTGGATTCCTTTTCTCTTTCTCTCAGATTAGTGTAAATGGTGGCAACAGAACCCCTTAAGAGAGGATGTTTGAGAAAACAGCGTTATGTTTTACCTGAGCTTTTATTTTTATCTGGTAATATAATTATTTAGCTATATTATAATTAATTAATGATTATCTAATTATCTAGTTACCACTTAGCTAGTTCAAGGGTGAAATTCAGCTGGTTCTATCTGGTTCGGGTGAACTGTTAGCGCTGGCGGCGGGAGGCTCCGCCCACCCTCCCGGACATCATCACATCCCGTTTTGTCCCTCTGCACATGCGCAGAAGGCTCATTTGCAAACCGGTAGTGAAGGTAAGTGAATTTCACCCCTGAGCTAGTTGTACTAGAAAAAATGAAATTATCCTCTTGTCATCAACCATCAGAAAATGGATTGCTCTGCTGGTGATAAGTTCACTTCCAAAGCACAAATAAATATTCGCTGTAGAAAACTCTTCATATTTCATTCATTTCATTTACAAATACAAGGCAAGAATAGAATTAGAGGAAGAGTGTTTTTGTTTTGTTTTTAGATTATAATGCTCTGGCTTTGATTTTCTTGATGTTACTAAGCAATGACCCAGAAGGTGAGCAAAGCTTGGTCCTCTTACTTTGGATGATGCTGAAATATCTAGACAATTCTGCCGGAGCAGGAGACTGGAATAAACTTTCTCTTTGGTGATCCACCCTTTTATCATGTTGAGAGCTTTATTCCATGCTAGTTGCCTACAGCAATATGTTTGCATTCTATCTTGATTTGAGAGGGTAAAAACAATTGAAATGTGTTCAAAGAGACTGCAGGAGATATTGGCCATTTACTGTATGTGCAATTGAAGATAGAGCTTGGCTAATGGGGAAAACAAAATAAAAACAAACTCTTGTTATAAGCAGAACTCTCAGCACTGCATTAGCTAAAAAGGATTCTTATTTTTAAATTGTTTATTTGTAGACTCTCCTGTAATATGCTCATTTTATTTAAGAATGTATAATTTTTATTTATTTATTTATTTTTGTCAAGTATGTATAAGATAACAGATGTAAGTATACACATGATTATGAATACATGAAATGAATATGAATAAATGGGGACATTAGGATAGGGACGGTAGGCATGTTGATGCGCTTATGCACACCCCTTACAGACCTCTTAGGAATGGGGTGAGGTCAACAATAGACAGTTTAAGTTTAAAGTTTTGGGGATTTGGGGAAGAAACCACGATCAGGTAGTGCATTCCAGGCATTGACCACTCTGTTGCTGAAGTTGTATTTTCTGCAACTGAGTTTGGAATAGTTTACTTTAAGTTTGTATCTATTGTGTGCTCGTGTATTGTTGTGCTTGAAGCTGAAGTAGTCATTGACAGGCAGGACATTGTAGCAGATAATTTTATGTACTACGCTTAGGTCGGATCAAAGATGGCGTAGTTCTAAATTGTCTAAGCCCAAAATTTCAAGCCTAGTGGCATAAGGTATTCTGTTGCGAGCAGGGGAGTGGAGGACACTTCTTGTGAAATATTCTCTGGATTCATTTAATTGTATTAATGTCCGATATGCAGTGCAGGTTCCAGACAGATGAGCTGTATTAGAGAATTGGTCTAGCAAATGTTTTGTGTGCTCTAGTTAGCAGTACAATATTACCAGAGAAGAAGCTACACAAGATTAGGTTAACAACTCTTAATGCCTTTTTGGCAATGTTGTTACAGTGGGTTCTGATAAACCCACTCCATCATGACTGCCTAAGATAGCAGAGAACTATATTCCTGTCTATTGTATCCTAATACATTTTCTTAAAAAAAAAAAAGAATCTGCATACATTCTTAATCCCATTTTCCTTAGCACATATTATTTTTGCATATAATTTGTTCAGTGTGCACAGCTGTCCTTACAAACACTCTGATATACACTTCCCTGATGTTATATATACTTCCTTAGTAAAAAAAAATGCTGCTGCTTCTTTTCTTTTCTTTTCTTTTTACAAATGGTTAAGAAACATATATTTTTACAGATGGTCCTCTCACAAATATGCAACTTCTTTTGTGTGGATGTCCGACAATGAAAGCTGTCTATTACTGAACTTTATTCAGTTTTGCTATATGCTATATCAGAGATCTTGCAAATCTATTGCTCTAGAAATGCATGGCTGGTTTTGTTGACATCCTAGATTTGTTTTGTTTTTCAGGACATAAATAACTGGTATACTGAATCCTGGTAAGGATCTAAAGATGATGCAAATTCTTTGGGAAAGAAAAGAAATAAAAAAATATTGCATTTTGTTTTTGTGTTTCCAATCTATGAAAGTAATGAGTCATATCAAAATAAAGTCTTAATTTTTGAGTGGGGATAAAACAAAATAAAACCAGATCTATGTTTTTGAATGAAAAATTATGCACAGGCAAGTTAGCAATGCATGCAATTTACTAGAATAAGGTGGCATGGCAAACATTTTATCAGTATGATAATAAGGTAACATAGCACTTTGATATCCTGAAAAATGCAACACAAATAGAAGTGTGTTTGTAGATTGAACCCTTTCCCCCACCTCAGGGTACAGGATTCCATCTTCCAAGAATATATCTGCCAGTTCTGTTCCATTTCTTGCTCAGCATAATCTCAATATTTTCTGTGTAAATCTCTAGAGTAGATATCGAGGCATAGGTATGGCAACAAAGGAAGTGCAACTGCTCATTCTACTTTCATGGAAGGAAGCTCAAAAATTAAGTATTACACATTACAGCTATGCTGTGCTTTGATGTGCAACAGGGTTCTCAGGTAGATTGTGCGTCTCTGTGTGTATTATTCCCAACTTAATTTTAATATTAATTTTGTATGTTGTTTTATTTATCAGTTATACTATATTGTATACTGCCCAGAGAATAGAATAGAACAGAATTTTTTATTGGCCAAGTGTGATTGGACACACAAGGAATTTGTTTTGGTGCATACGCTCTCAGTATACATAAAAGAAAAGATACGTTCATCAAGAAGGGCCTATGGTGGCGCAACAGGCAAATGCAGCCTATTATTAACAGCAACTGCTTGCAATATTGCAGGTTCAAGTCCCACCAGGCCCAAGGTTGACTCAGCCTTCCATCCTTTATAAGGTAGGTAAAATGAGGACCCAGATTGTTGGGGGGCAATAAGTTGACTTTGTATATAGTATACAAATGGATGAAGACTATTGCTTGACATAGTGTAAGCCGCCCTGAGTCTTCGGAGAAGGGCGGGATATAAATGCAAAAAAAAAAAAAAAGAATTCTCAAGTACAACACTTAATGATAGTCATAGGGTACAAATAAGCAAACAGGAAGCCCCTCTTTGAGGGACATGGGTGGCTTAGAAATATGAAATGCAAATATTGTTAACATGGAAAAAATTATATCCTACAAAGACATTTTAAATGAGAAAGGGGAACTTAAAACACAACAGGAACTACAAAACTAAGGGGTGGATTTAGCATGGTGGCCATACCTGCAAATCAGGGGTGAAATGCTACCGGTTCAAATCGGTTCACCTGAACCAGTAGTAAAAAATGCTACCAGTTTGGGTGAACTGGTAGTAAAAAAAATGCTACAAGTTTGGGTGAACCGGTATTTCCGATGATCAGGTGTGTCGCGTGATTCATATTCATTAGAAAGCAGAAAACCCTGCTTTCTAGCAGATCTAAACCACGTGACACAGCTGTCTTCCCACCCTCGCTGTTCTACTAACCTTTGTAGACTCAGAAAAGGCTTCTTAATACTCCTTTTTCAGTGCTGCATGATAGTGCTTGCATTGTGCATGCACACGCAAAGCTTGCACTGTGAATGTGCTCACGAAGCAAACCAGTAGAGAAGTGAACAGGTAGCAGACTTCAGAGCATTTCACCCCTGCTGCAAATACAATCGAGATATGAAAAAGATGTGAAAACATGGGGTTTCTATAAAGAACCAACAATACTTGATAAGATATTATTAGGGACAAATGAAAAACTGATAAGAAAACTATATAACTACTTACTTGTTCTGACCTAGGCTTCCTGAGAAAACATAAATCACAATCTTAGTCGCAAAAAACTTCTTTTATTGAGATGGATGTGAATTATGGTCATTCACAGCCCATAATGATTCACAAACAGTCTGCTTGAGTTGACACAGTGTTTCAGGATAATGTTGATAAGCACCCACCTTTATCTTCCTTGAAACCTTGCCAGAGACATAATTTTCAATTAGTTTTGCAAGGCCAAAAGGAGCACAGAGTCAAACAGACTTCTCAGAGCTTGAATTGACTATATGAACTAATTGCTTCCTGCAAAGGCTCATGTCTGTTTGCTCCTCTTTTATGTCTTATGAGAGGGGCCAATCATCTCCAAGCCTTACTCCCGAGTCACCCTTTTTTTTCTTAATTGTTCTTGCCTTCTGGCAGCTCTGCACACTGGGAACAGGCTCACACTGTTCTTCTGCCTCACTGATGTCAGAGGCTCCAGAGACAACACATAATTTCCAGATGGCCCTGGCCCCTTCTCTGCCTCTGATGCAGAGCCATCATCCGAGCCTTCCCCATACTCCAGGACTGGCCCAGGTTCCTCCTCAACCTCTTCACTGTCCTAATCTGCTGCCAGCTCTGCTGGCTGCTGGTGGCACACAACATTACTAAGTTTTAAAATGGAAGATGAACAAGTAAAAGAAACAATGATAGCATGGGCAAAAAACTTTGGCTATACTATAGAACTAGATAAATGGTAAAAACTTTGGGTTAGAAATTATAAATTGACAATGGCTACTGCATATAAGGAAATGTTTTATAGGTGGCATTTGCCATCAGCAGGACTAGCAAAAATGTTTAACAAGATGCCCACCAAATGTTGGAAATGTAATCAGATTCCAGGTACTTATCATATGTGGTGGACATGTATGAAAGCAAGAAAATATTGGATGAAAATACACACAAGGCTGGAAAAGATGATTATGCAGCGTATAGATTTAAAGCCAGAAATATTTTTTATTAGGTATAATACCAGAAAGTTATGATAAAGCGACTATAAACTTAATGCTACATGTATTAACAGCTGCAAGAATTGTATTTGCACAATATTGGAAAAATGAGAACACCCCACCAGATGAAAACATAATTAGGAAAATATTGGACTGTGCAGAGATGGATAGATTGACATTGAAAATAGAAGATAAAGGAGATGCAGAGTTCTATTCAATATGGAATATGTTTTATCGATAGTTAGAAATAAGAGGTAGAAATTAGATGAAGAAAAATTATTGTTATATGTAAGTAAAATATTAATGTCGTTTATGACTATAAGCATGCTAGTACAATTAACATGATCATAAATATGCTAATATAATTATAAATATGGTTGTAATTATTACGGGTATTATCATTATTACTATCAGTATATTTGTTATTTTGTTCCTTCTTATGTAAAACAAAATGCCCGGACAATACACTGTCTTCAAAATATTTTCATACAAATAAAAAATGATTAAAAACAGAAATATGAAATAAGAAATGAATGAATAAATAAATAAATAAATATGCACTATGAGGGAAAACATGTTTGTTTATGAAGAGAAGAGAAGAGAAGAGAAGAGAAGAAGACAAGAGAAGACAAGAGAAGAGATTAGTGGTATTTTTCTTCAACCATGCTTTCACTTTTAAAATCAAAATTTAAAATCATGCATAATTATTCTCAGGAGCAAGAAATATTGGTGTCATCACTCCAAATACTAATCAATTTTAGTGATATCTTCCACAGGGGAAAAAGTGTTATTTTCTTTTTTCAGAGTGCAAATCACAATACCAAAAATATACTTGAATCGTCATCCATCTATGACCTAATGTATAACTTGACACATATATTTTCTGCCAAGAAATGTTTTTTTAAAAATACCCTATATTTGGAGGTATTTGCTACTCAGTAGTTGAGGTGCCCACAGTTATGTAACATTTTAGCATAAAATCATGATGAATAGTAACAAAATGCTATTTTTGCTTTGAGGCCTGGTGCAGATGAAATACATCTGAGTCATCAGTCATATGTCACAAATGCTCATTGACTTACTAAAACACAACACCTGAGAAAGAGAAAGCAACTGTTATAAACACCAAGACAACTCTAAAAAATTGTTTTTTAAACACACACTCATACATACATACCAAAGCCTGTTTCTATTTTGAAATCTGTGTGTGACTACAGTTAGTTGGAAAAATTCAAAAGGTCATCAGATTGTGTACTTGATCCTTCATATCATCAAAATATTTAAATATGCAAAAGAGGATCTTCAGCAGCAGAAAACTCATCCTTAGCAGAAGGACAGTGTTGGCAACAAATTAAAACTCTTGACAAGTGGATGACTCAAAGGGAACAGAACATTCCCTCTTGTCTTTGCTTTCCCGCAGTCTGTGCAAAGGACACATTTGCCAACTTAAACCTCCCAAGCTTGAGACTTTTCACTTTGACGGATATAATGGAAGACAGGGTAGCTTTGTGCATAAATGATTCTGAAAATAAAACTAAGGAGAAACTTGTTTTGTTCAAATCAGAAGATAGAGAAAAACACCTAAGTGGTTAAAAAATAAGTGAAGAATTTTTTAAAAATTAAATACAGAGTATAATATATTGTTACATGAGTAAACAATTACAATTCTAAAATACTGTTTTATTTGGAGTGTAAGACGCACTTTAGTTTTTGGGAAGGAAAATAAGAAAAAGGCTGATTGGTGGGTAGATCAGCCTCCCGGAATACCCTCAATCAGCTGTTCCCAGAGGTGAATTTTAGTAACAGGTTCATTGGTTATGAGCTCTGTGCCTTGTTTTTTTTTTCTGCCTCTGAAACTTCTGAAACTCTGTTTCAGAAAAAACTTTTTTTTCTGCCTCTGAAACAGAGCTTCAGAAAAAGGCTTTTTTTCTGAAGCTCTGTTTGAAGGCTTTTTTTTCTGAAGCTTCTTTCAGAGGCTTTTATTTTGAAGGACTACCTGTACTCTGTTCAATCTCCTTTCTTTGGTACTAGTATATAGATTAACCTCTTTGACCTATTGGTTATTGTGTCATTCTTCTGATTTGTTAGCATAGTTTGGTTAGAACCTTTACTGGTTCTTCTTTTGTTGCTTGCCATATTATTTTAGATAAAAGCCTTTCAGAGGCTTTTTTTCTGAAGCTCTGTTTGGAGGCTCTTTTTCTGAAGCTTCGTTTCTGGGGTGTTTTTTCTGAAGCTTCTTTCAGAGGCTTCTTTTAGACTCTGAAATCTCCGTTTGCAAGACTGGGTGGGGCTACATTCGTAGTATAAGACGCAACCAGATTTTCAACCTCTTTTTTGGGAGAAAAAAGTGCATCTTATACTCCAAAAAATATGGTATCCGATACGAATATTATGCAGAGAGAGAGAGAGAGAGGGAGGGAGGGAGGGAGAGAATATGTTAGGCATGAAAAACCAGGACCACAAGTTCCAATTATACTGATTTGTTACTAATCATGCCTATGAACAAGAATCTATTCAACTATTAGCACTATCTTGATGTTAGATAAGGGACAATGGAATTCAGAAGGGATTGGACTTAGTCCATTTATGACTACATAGAGACTGTAGGCTCATTCCTCTTTTGACGCCACCCCCAAGTGCTGCTGCTTTTTACACACACACACACACACTCACACACACACCTATCATGCTTTTTAAACCTTACTTTGTACTGTATAAATGAGTCCCATATTTCATTATACTTAGCCATACAAAGACTATTTCTATAGGTAACCTGCAGTAAAAAGTAGGTTGTGGAGAGGAAGAAAGCAATTTATAGCAGTGCTATGTGGAAGAACCAATAATCCATATTTATATTTGGAAATACTGCCATAGTAATAGTCAGGAGCAACTCCAGCAAGCCAAGGCTTTGTCATAATGATGAAATGTGCATCACAGTATCATGAACTCTGCTGTTACATAATCCCATGTGACATCAAATGGAGTTGAGTTTGTGTTCCAATGTCACAAAAGACTTTTTATTATAGAATAAAACAGAACAGAACCAAACAGAACAGAACAGAATAACAGAGTTGGAAGGGACCTTGGAGGTCTTCTAGTCCACCCCCCTGCTCAGGCAGGAAACTCTATACCATTTCAGACAAATGGTTGTTCACAATCTTTTTAAAAACTTCCAGTGTTGGAACATTTACAACTTCTCTAAGCAACTAATTGTCCCACTGATTAATTGTTCTGACTGTCAGGAAATTCTGTCCTATTGTTTCCTTTCGTTATATCCAATTAATATAGTTATTACATACTCATATATATGCTTACATACTGTATAATTATTTCATGCTTATACTTATATATACTGTGCTACAAAATAAAATAAATGTAATAAATAAATAAATTCCTTCTTAGTTCTAGGTTGCTTCTCTGCTTGATTAGCTTCCATCCATTGCTTCTTGTTCTGCCCTCAGGAGCTTTGAAGAATAGGTTGACCACCACCCCTTCTCTGTGGAGCCCTGAGATATTGGAACACTGCTGTTATGTCACCCGGAGTCCTTCTTTTCATTTAACAAGACATACCCAATTCCAGCAACCATTCTTTATATGTTTTAGCTCCAGTCCCCTAAGCATCTTTGTTATTCACTCCCTCTCCCCATTCTCCTGTAGACTGCCATGGTAACAGTCCTTTTGTTCTAGGGTGAAAAAAAATTAAAAGAACGAATCTTTGGGCAAAGCAGATTCCAAATCTGAAAACTCTGAGAAATATTTTTCTGGATGAAAATAATTGATTGCTAAAGCAGATCTCCAAACAAAATTGAGAAGCTTGAATCATGCTTAAGGTGTCATAAGATTGTTATTTTGTTGTTTCAGATGCACATATCTATTTTCTTGGAACACCACCTTCTCAAGGACTTGTTTCCTGCTTGAAAGTTATAAAATGAAGACTAAGGAATTGATAAAGCATCAGTTAATGAAGAAATAATTTGAAAGTGACTGACATATATGGTGAATTACCAGAAACACTCAATGTTTCTTATTGCTTTCTGCCAGCTAAATAGTCTCATCCAGAACCTATAAAGCTCCAAATGGAAAGTGTTCTATTTATTACTAGGTTGAACATTTCTCATGCATTTTTACAACATTCTCATTCAATGCGATAGGGAAACAAAAAAATTTTCAAAGAAAAGAGATTTCAATAGTCTTTGCACTCCAAAATCTATACAAGATCACTAGAGAAGTCACCCTAGGGCACCTGGTGCAGTATCATCAGGATACTGATGATATCCAGTTCTACATCTACAAACTTTGCCAAATAATCTGTCCTAGTGCAGGTCTAGTACCTGAGGTTGCAATGTTTTGAATGAAGGGGAATCAGCTTTGACTCAATCCTAGCAAGACACAGAGTGGCTCTCAAATTTTTGTTTTCCTGGTTCAGATGATATATCCTCTTTGACTTTTGCTGGGTTGCACTTCCATAGGTGAAATTGGTACACAACTTGGAGGTCTTTACAAAGATTCATCTTGAATGCCAAATGTGTCCATTGTATCTGTCAAAGTAGCTGCAGTCCAGGTCCATTCCCTCAATCACTGCCATCTAGTGGGACCTAGGCAATATGCTTCTTTGGTAAGGGTAACTGATTTTTGCAGAAAGATTTCCCCTGAGATCTGGAAGACAGCCTTCCTTGTCTTCCAAAGAGCTGGATTTTCCTGCAATCCTTGGGATTGTACAAACTGGAGCTCAATAAAACTCTAAAGTTTGGTCAGAATGTTTTTTTTTGCTTTGTTTTGTTTTACTGTTTTTACTGTTTTAGTATTGGTTGTGAAGTACCCAGGGTTATGCCACATAAGATGGTGGTTATGAAAATCTAATAAATAAATAATCATTCATATCAGTTTAATGGAATGATATCTTTTTATTTCTGCAGGTCTACCAGGCTTGTGGGCAAGTCATTATTCTAATTGACAAGAACCCTTGCCTGCCCCAACCTCCCAAACGTCAACCAACATTTTCCTGACCCAGGAAAGCTTAAACACTTCAACACTTCAGGAGAGCTTCAACAGCTCAAATGATATTTTCTGACTTCTTTAAAATTAAACAGAAAAATCAGTTTGCAAGTTTCAAATCTCAGATTTTTGTTTCTATTTTTGCAAATAAACTGGACAAATACAGTATTAAATGCTAAAGAAAGACCCTGATGGAACTTCTCCCATGAGTTTTTTTCCTATGCTAATATTTTCATTAAGAGAGAGAGCCCCTCCACACCCAAGAAATCCTTGGGGGGTGGGAACTGGGAGAAATAACCATTCCAAGCCTTTCTTCAGTAGATAATTTTGAAGAATCTTTATACCCACCCCTAGGCAAGTATTCCAACAGAGAACAGGATCCCATCATATGAGAACACAAAGTGCATTAGTTATCTCTACAGAATCAAGGTTTTGCTTACAGTAAGTGAAACAGATATACGGAATAGCTTGATAAATAGAATATACTAAGGCAAAATGTTAGCACGCTGTGCACTGAGAGATTCTAAAGCAAAGCAAAGATAGGAAGTTCAGACCTCCTCAGTTCTTTATCAGCTTGAGGGAGTAACAGCAACCGTGAAAAACAGACTAACAGAAAAATGGTTCAACATGGTTCACTTGTTTTAGCCTGATCCAGTTTTAGATGTTTTAGATATTACATGTTTTAGATATCCAGTTTTTCCTTTGTTTTCCCCATCTGTCCCCCTTGCTACCCCATATAGGAAACAGACGGTTAACCTTTCTTCTAGTATCCCAACCTTCCAGAACATCCTGGAGATGGTAGTCATAAGCATCTTGGTCTATGAAGTAAAGGGTTTTCTCCATCATGATTGTTCAATAGCCTTTGCTTATGGAGCTAAATGAAACAGTCCCTGGTATGGACAAGGCAGACACTAAGTTCCATAAATCTGCTTTGAAGTGAGAGAGAAAATAGAACAATAAATCAGCAGATAGGAAAATGTGGCTTTAAAAAATAATTCAGTTTCTTCCTAAAAGCAAAGTAAATCTCTTATTTCAATTATATGGGGGCATCTGGAATTAAGATTATTACAGCAGTCTATTAGGATGTGCAAATATTATGGATATTTACTAGATTTAGAAGACTTTCACAAATCTTTCAAAGTCTTCAGAAAGACTTTCCAATCACCATCATTATCATCTTCCACCACCACCACCATCATTATCAATTATCTTTACTGTTTTATTACCCCAAAGCAGATGTCCTTTTTGAAAGTCAATCATATTGTATCTTCACAGAACGGGTTCTAGCCTGTGACCATCCAGCATATCTCATCCTGGGCGTGCCACATTTTGCCCCTGGAATCTCAGGATAGTCTTCATTCTGGATTGACAATTTTCTCATGACTGGAGTTTGTACATTTTTATTTTCTTTTATTGTTAAGTAAAAAATCATTTCAGACCCATACATAATGAAACAATTTTCAATCCAACAATATTGGTATGTTTTTATTTGTCTTGTTTTCAGCAGCCTCAGGAAGGCTTAAGGCATACCCTGGAAATAAAGAAGGTTTACATGTTCACAGCCTGTGAACGTCCTCCTGGGATCTATCTGAAGTCTATCTGAAGCCTCTCTTAGGTATTCTGGTACCTTTATTGTAGAAATTCTGATGATCAGACTGAAACCAATGTGGAGTAATTTTATCTAATATAGGTAGACTTACTGATTTCATCTGTTAATCAAGTATGATACATATATTTACTGTATCTTTCATTTATAAGATTTTTCATGCTCTTTTGTTATTTAGTGGTATTTTGAGGATAAGATATGTTAATCCTTAATTAACAATGAATAAACATCTAGTAGACAATGTCTTGGTATCTCAGTGTGACAGAAACAAATGCATGCCAAGCATTAAGAATGATTATCTCTGCTGTGCAATTTACCTTTCAAAAAAGTGTAGTCACCAATCAACACTTTCTCACAGAAAAGCTTCACATGTCTTATTCAAAATAGGAAGTTCAATAAAGCAGATCATGAGCTCTTGGAGGAAGAAAAGGGTTAAAGATAATACATACTGGTAACTGCGCAGAACCAGCAAATTGGTTTTGACCTCAAGGTGTTCCTCAGGAGCCATATGAAAAAGAAAAGATAATTAGTAATAAATATAATTAGCAATTATGAGTGCAACTAAGCAGATGTTTATCTTCACAGATTGTTCCCACAGAACACCTTGTGGGCCTCACATCACTGGTGACTCAGTGTGTGTGTGTGTGTGTGTGTGTGTGTGTGTGTGTGTGTTTTAGAGATAACTATCCTTTCTCTGCTATGGAATAGACTAGACTAGACTAGACTAGACTAGACTAGACTAGACTAGACTAGACTAGACTAGACTAGAATAGAATAGAATAGAACAGAATAGAATTTTTTATTGGTCAAGTGCAATTGGACACACGAGGAATTTGTCTTGGTGCATATGCTCTCAGTGTACATAAAAGAAAAGACATGTTCATCAAGAATCATAAGATACAATATTAATGATAGTCATAGGGTACAAATAAGTAATCAGGAAACAATCAATATCAATATAAATCGTAAGTATACAAGCAACAAAGTTACAGTCATATTCAGATGTTATTCAGATGTTGCAGCTATTAAATCAGAATAACTAATGGTTTTATCATTTTTGTTTTTAAAACTCCACCCATTATAATCCCTATGAATGTAAGGTGGAAGGGAAGGCACCAAGGAACATTAGAAAAGTTAGAATTGGGGAAGCACATATTCAAGAGGCAGGAGAATCTGATAGTCTTCTCAATCTTGATACCTTCCAGATATCAAGTCCCAGAATTCCCAATCTGTCAATCCTTACTAATGTCAATGCATTTGAAGACACCTCAGAAAAGATGTCATGTTGTATTATTGTGCCTGTCTTAACAGCCTATAGTCTTCCAAGTACAATTCAGTTATTATTTATCACTATTGGGTTGCCCACTCAGAACAACTCTGGATGGCATTTAGATAAACAACTTTAAAAAGTCAAGCACCAATCAACCACAAACAAAGAAAAGAAAAATCATCTTTTTTCTTCCAAAGCAAATGGTCTGAATAAAAAGGCAGCAAACACAATAACAACAAAACCCACACAAGATGAGCCAACATATATCTTTGCTCAATGGCTGAGGAAATAATTAGAGCTTTAAAACTTGTCTAAAAGAGGGCTCTTCAAATCCTTGAGAGGCTGGTGTTCCAGAGGGCTGATGTAGTCACTGAGAAGTCCTATCATATGTCATTGGTAGGATGAAATTGAAGCACGATATTGACTTTAAAAAGACCAGAACTATCGCCAAAACTGAACACTTTAACAATAGAATAATCAGAGAAGCCATCGAGATAGAAAAACGCCCACACAGCATGAACAAACGAGATGATACCTCCCGCCTACCAGCCATTTGGAAACCCGCCCTTATTGACAAACGAGTCCTTAACATGAGGAATGACACCAGACCCACACTCACGAGGTCCACACAAGATGTCACCACCACACATCCACCCAGAAAGCAGACCCAAACCCACACTGATCAGGAAGCACGACCAAGGACCAGAAGCCAGACCGCAGCTGCAACATTAGCCATTTCAAACCCCTCCAATCCATACATGCAGCAGACTGACACCCACTACGAAGATGTAGCACGACCACAAACACGAAGCCAAAGAGCAGCAGTGCAGCTCACCAGCTCAAATCCCCCTGCAACTCAGACTAATCTGAGCACAACCAAGCCCCCACCCAAACAGGACACACCCCCAGCCAATCAGAGCTAAAAAAAACCCCCATCCAATCAGAGCACAGCCAAGCTCCCACCCAATCAGTTCAAACCCCCACTAGCAGTTAAAAAGGAAGAAACAGCTGCAATCACAGATTGCTCCCAGAAGCACGAAGCTGAAGCCTGAAGATGACGAATGAGACTTCGTCGAAACGTCGCCAAGACACTTCCAATTTTACGTGGGAGAAAACCCGAATAACCAAAGACCTACATACAAACACCCGCGAAAACCTCAGGAATGGTAGGCACGTTTGTGCACTTATGCACGCCCCTTATGGTCCTCTTAGGAATGTGAGGTGAGGTCAATAGTGAGGTCAATAGTAGAAAGTTTTTGGTTAAAGCTTTTAGGATTATGAGAAGAGACCACAGAGTCAGGTAAAGTATTCCAAGCACTGATGATTCTGTTATTTGCAGAATATACAGTATTGCTTAAGTATATTTGCAGAATATACTGCTTTCACTGTTTGATTTCTGCTGTGTCTCCTTGAGAGACAGTGGAAAAAGGGCAGATCAGGGCTGCATATTAGTAAGACTGTCCCTGCATTAAACTTGGATGATGAGACAGTCTAAAACACATGAAACTACATTGCACATTTCCACCTGCCTCATTCCCTACTTGTTTTCCATTTGAATGACAAGCATGTGTTTTGGCTTTCATCTGTGGCAAATGAAACATTTTTTATTGGAGAATGGGAGTTTGGAAAGAAATATGCCCAATCTGGAAATTCTCAAATCATCAAGGTTTATGCCATACTGAGCCTAGACAGATTTAGCCATTCATGATGTTTGGCAACAAATTCCCCATTTTCTATATCTTCTTCTTTCCTCTTTTCACACTTTCATATACTTTCAAGGAGAGAGATCGGTCTGTTTAAACCAGGGGTCTCCAACCTTGGCCCCTTTAAGACTTGTGGACTTCAACTCCCAGAGTCCCTCAGCAGCAAAGCAAAGCTGGCTGAGGAACTCTGGGAGTTGAAGTCCACAAGTCTTAAAGGGACCAAGGTTGGAGACCCCTGGTTTAAACTTCCCTACAAATGTGGATGGGGCTCACAAACCCTAATGTGGCTTCTTCTGTTTGGCTTAGTGTTTTATGAGACCACTGTATTAACCACTGTACCAAACAATGAGTAGTTTGTAGGCCAAGGTTTTCCTGTGGCATCTGAACCTGTTGTTGTTGTTTTTAAGTGGTGATGGGATGAGCTAAAATTTCCTCTGGCCAATATTTTGAAAAATCCCAATAATTTTGAAATAGGAAATGCATGAAAACAAAAGTGTAAGTCCTAAAATAGCTTTAACACAGTTTGAGACCTAGCAAAATACTCCAATTCTCCTCAAGGTGATGCTCTGTTATGCTTGTCTCCTTGCTCCATTCACTACCGCCATCCATCCTCTCCTGCTGTTTTTAACTATGGCCTTATTTACTTTTTTGAAACTTTGGTTTGTAGTTTAGCTCATTTTAACAGATTGAACATAACACATTCTGAAAATAGAGCCAGAAACTCAACACAAGGCTAAGATTTTCCTAATATATTGTCTTGCTTTGCTGACTCTGAGGTTTATTTCCCCTGATTTATTTAAAATATCATAAAAAATGGTAGGCTTAGGAATGCCAACAGAAGAGGCCAACAATGAATCAGAAGGGCAACAATGACTAGGCAAATGCATTTCCTGGAATGTATTTGGAAAAATGGCATGCAGGATTACTCTAAGAAGCTACAGAGGAAACTCCTTGCAGTATCCTGCCAATTGCACTTCTTAGGAAGCTGAGATAATAGCATGGTAATACTCCCCCATCATTCCAGGAACTGTAATAGGCAGAAAGCTTCAGACAGAGGCTTATATTGCCAGGACTACTAAAGAGCTTTGTAAGTAACAAAAAGTTACAAAAATATTTTGTAATATTAAATAATATTATATAATTAGCACTTCTCCCTTGAAAATGTATTTTCTACCATTAACTTTGAAATAAAAGAATTGCTTTAAAGTATTTATTTATTTATTTATTTATTTATTTATTTATTTATTTATTTATTTATTTATTTATATTTCCTGCCTTAATATTTTTATAAACAACTTAAGCACAGAATATAATTACTGTATTTTTTGGAGTATAAGATGTACCTTCCCCCACCCCAAAAAAGAGGATGAAAATCTGGGAGCGTCTTATACTCTGAATGTAGCCCCACCCAGCCTCTGAAACGGGGTTTCAAAAGCTGAAAAAAGCCTCTGAAATGGAGCTTCAGAAACAAAGCTTCAGAAAAAAAGCCTCTGAAACAGAGGCTTCAGAGGCTGAAAAAAAAGCAAGGCACAGGGCTCACAACCAAGGAACCTGTTGCTAAAATTCACCTCTGAGAACAGCTGATTGGGGGTATTCTGGGAGGCCAATCCACCTGCCAATCAGCTTTTTTCTTATTTTCCTCCCCAAAAACTAAGGTGCATCGTATACTCTGGTGCGTCTTATAGTCCGAAAAATACGGTAATATTTCTTCCACCTCTTATTTTCCTCACAACAACAATCCTGTGAAGTGAGTTGAAACTCACCCAGCCAGTTTTCATTCCTAAACTAGAATCATAATCTCCTGCTTTTTAGCCTGGTTTATTTATTTATTTATTTATTTTATTTATTTATTTTATTTGATTTTTATACCGCCCTTCTCCCGAAGGACTCAGGGCGGTGTACAGGCATAATAAAACCGACAATACAATATATAAGTTTAAAATACGATTTAAAAAACTTATTTTAAATTAGCCCAATGATTAAAATTTCCCATACTAAAAAACCCCGTTTAAAATAAATAAATTTAAACATTAAAATCCCAATTTAAGCCAGCCCCGCGCGGATAAAAAGATGAGTCTTGAGTTCGCGACGAAATGTCCGAAGGTCAGGTATTTGGCGTAAACCCGGGGGAAGCCTGCTCCAGAGTGGGAGCCCCCACAGAGAAGGCCCTTCCTGGGGCCGCCAGCCGACATTGTTTGGCGGACGGCACCCTGAGAAGTCCCTCTATGGGAGCGTACGGGTCGGTGGGAGGCGTGTGGTAACAGCAGGCGGTCCCGTAAGTACCCAGGTCCTAAGCCATGGAGCGATTTAAAGGTCATAACCAACAACTTAAAGTGCACCCGGAAGGCCACAGGCAGCCAGTGCAGTCTGCGCAGGAGCGGTGTTACATGGGAGCTACGCATAGCTCCCTCTATAACCCGCGCAGCTGCATTCTGGACTAACTGAAGCCTCCGAGCGCACTTCAAGGGGAGCCCCATGTAGAGAGCATTACAGTAATCCAAGCGAGAGGTAACGAGCGCATGAGTGACTGTGCATAAGGCATCCCGATCAAGGAAGGGGCGCAACTGCCGAACCAGGCGAACCTGGTGGAAGGCCCTCCTGGAGACGGCCGTCAAATGGTCTTCAAACGACAGCCAATCATCCAGGAGGACACCCAAGTTGCGCACCCTATCCTTTGGGGCCAGTAACTCGCCTCCAACAGCCAGCCACGGCTGCAGCTGACTGAATCGGGGTGCCAGCATCCACAGCCACTCCGTTCCTTAATCACCAGACTAAACTTGATGTTTTGTTTGTTTGACTTTAATGTTACAAACAATTCTTAGCCAATTGTGATTAACCTGCTAAACTAGAACTTGGGTGATCCGATTTAAGTCTGTACACAGCCAGCATAGAAAATTATTGAGTAATTTTTGGCAAGCTGCTATCTCGCAACTAAACTCTCTATGTATGAAATTCTTCATTTACAGATAAAGCAAAACATCTATAATTTATCATTGTAAGAGCTACTTGAATGTTTTAAACTGTGCTATATGTCTAAAGTATTAGATACATTTTAAGAGTGTTCCTCCTAAAAAATAAAGCAACCAAGAAAGTTCTTTTTCTATCCCTTTGACAGATGGGCCAAGAACTCAAAGTAAAAGTCTGCTTGTTCCTGATCTAATCTAGATCACGGCTGCTTTTGAGGCTTCAGGCAAATGACTCTGAATAAAATGGGATTATTACTTACATTAGAGTAGTAAGAAGTAATTTAAAACTGCTACATCAAAGTAGCATCTATCTAAAGCCTTGTTCTAAGGATATTTGTTATTAAAAACTGCAGTGTTTTTCTTTATCAAAATAGATTGCCTGGCTAAATTTTAATACATTATCCTTATTTTGATAGTTTAAAAAAAAAAGTTGGTACTTTACAATGAAAAAGAATAATAGTGGAGCACAAAAGAGAATGAGATTCCTTTTATATCACTGTTAATGAGACACTCATATTCAAAATTACTAAATATAGACCAATTAGACAAAACCTGTTTTCATTAAAGTAATTACACTGGTGCCAGATGTTTTGATAAGGAAGGTCTGTGGGCCACATTTGCTCAGTTGGCTAATGCAAACCTCCCTCTTTTTTGTGAAAAGAATAACATTTTGAATATTGCCAATCATCCATTAGATTGGATCTCTGTTAATGAGCAGGGTAGCTCACAAAGTATAGTTTGCTTGATATTAATCTGTCTTGGTATTAATCTGTCTCCTGCATTTTCACAATGTTAATAACTGGATGTAGGAGTTTTATGCCACAGTATTAACTTCTCAAGTAGTTTGTAAACCACTTAGAAGAGTCATCACTCTGATAATATTGTTACTAGTGCCTTCTATCCTTCTACCTTCTATCGACCAGTGCGCTCCCATAGGGAGGGTCTCCTCGGGGTGCCATCGGTCAGACAATGTCGACTGGCGACCCCTAGGGGGAGGGCCTTCTCTGTGGGAGCTCCCGCCCTCTGGAACGAGCTGCCTCCAGGGATTCGTCGACTTCCTGACCTCCGGTCCTTTCGACATGAGCTCAAGACATTTCTGTTCCACTGCTCAGGGCTGGCCTAATTAATTTTAAATGGGGTTTTTACCAGAGTTTTATTAGAGTTTTAATTATTCTAAGCTAAATTTGAATCAGTTTTTTAATAATGTTTTAATTTTTGTATTCTTGTTTTTTATCTTGCTGTAAACCGCCCTGAGTCCTTCAGTAGAAGGGCGATATAGAAGTTAAAATAATAAAATAAATAAATGTTGATCCCTTTGTTTAAAGTGTTTATTCCCTAACTGTGACTAACTCAAGTTTATAGAATGAAAAGAATGAATTGACATCAACAAAAAATGCAATAGTTTTTAATGAATATTATTAAAATATGAAGAAAATATTCATAAAATGGATTTTATTATAGTAATTTGGAATAGTTTAATAAAGTGAATATGATTGGAAAGAATTTGTATCGATAATATGCATGGACTTCTTGATTTGCTTTAGATTCTGATTCAGTAATTCAAAGATGTGTTCCTTAAGTTTAGATGGAGTCACATATATCCTGTTTGATTAAAACATTCAGTACTTTCAATTTCAAATTTGCTAAAATCAGAAATCACTGTTCAAAAATGTAATCCTTTTGTGGGGTTTGGATGACATTCTGCGATAGCAGCTGCTTAGATGAGGAGGGAATGCACTATATTTCAGGCAGACAGATATAAATAACTATTTATTTATTTATTTATTTATTTTCATCAAGCATGTATTTTATGTCAGATACAAGTGTAAACATAATTATAAACACATGTAAAGGCTATGAATAAAAGAAAACATTAGGACAGGGACGGTAGGCATACTGATGCGCTTATGCACATCCCTAACTTCATGCTAGGAACTTTGGTTTTTTAGAATAAGACAATTGAAGACCAACTTCATACTTCTTAGGGCTTTGTTTGTTACAAATGTAGCATCTGAAACTTTTAAAAGGTTCCAAGGAAATTTTAAAAATCACCAGCAACTTGCTTGGACAGCACCAGAATTCAGAACTGACTAGAATTGATTCAGAGCATTCTGGTGGTAATAATAATAGAAAGGATTTAGTCAAAAAATTTCCCCCCAAAATGCATCCTAGGAAACAAAGAACTGGGTAAGCGCTTTTCTGTAAGGCTTTGTTTAGCCGCCTTGTAGTCAGCGCAGATTCTAATTGACCCATCTGGTTTTACTGGGTGACGATTACGCCTCCCACTTTGCGTGGTCGACTGGCACCAAAATCCCCTGATTTATGAGCTTATCTAGCTCCTTGTCAATTTTAGGTTTAAGGGCAAAAGGGACTCTCCTTGCCTTTAACCTAATGGGAGCTACCTGGGGGTCTAAGTTGAAGGAAATAGGGGTCCCATTGTACTTGCCCAGGCAGTCCTTGAAGACATCTTCGAACTGCTCATGAGTATGTCTTTCAGGTTACAGTCACTTCTGTAGATGCCAGTCACCCCATGCCCAGTGCACGAAACCAGTCTAGTCCCAACAACCAGGCAGGGTCCCTTCGACGATCGTGATGGGCAGGGTCTTCTTGTGTGGTCCGTACTCGACTCGGACGGAGGTGGTCCTCGAACAGGGATGCGATTCCCTTGGTAGTCGTGGACTCGTAGCCGTTGTGTTTGCAGGTGGCGCCGCGACTGACGGCAGTGACTTCGCCAAAGTGTCCCAGGACATGATGGTGATCGCTGACCCGTGTCCACTTCGAGTCGGCACGACTCTTCTATTTTGGGTTTGGTGAAGATCTTCTTCTCCACTGGTTGAGGCGCGCCTATGACCACAGTCGCTTGGTTTGAATCCGCGCCTTTTTGTTTGAGCCAATCGCGGTCGCCATCCCGGGCCTTGATTGGCCGATTTGAATTTTCGGGAAGGTTGGGGAGCTCGACAGACTTGAGCTAGGTGCCCTTTCTTCTCGCACCGCCGACATGTTGCGCCCTTAAACTTGCAGCGTTGGCGCTGGTGTTGACCTCCGCAACTTCCGTGATTCGCCCGGTCCTCTTTGCGCTTTCTCGGTTCGGCAGACCCTTCCTCATCCTCACCGCCGGATTCGGTCTGGATCTCTTCTTGGTGCACCGGGTTGACTTTGTGCTCGCCTTTGGTGTGAGAGGCTTTTGCAGTGTCTCCGCCGCTTGGGTGGACATTTCATGCGCTCTGGCTTCGCCCAGGGCGTTTGCCAGCGCAGATTGCTTTTCGATAGCAGCCGCCCGCAAACGCATGTCTCTGACCCCTGATGAGTTGCTCCAGCAGCACCTCGCCCAGGTCTCGGTACCCACAGTCTTTGGAGGCTTTCCGCAGGGCGGCCATGTAGTCGCCGATGGATTCGCCTCTAGCTGTCGGCGCTCCAAATTCAAAACGCCGACGATTTGGACGGCGTTGGCGCGAAATGGTTTTTAGCAGGGTTTGCAGAGTTTGCCACGATACCGATTGTATCGGCGTTGGCTCTGCCAGGGCTTCCGCGATGTCGATGACCTCGGACCGCAGTGGCTCAAGAAGTATGCCCTTTGCGGTTGTCTGAACTCCTTGCAGTTCGTTGGCTTTAGAAAGCTTTCAAACGGGTCATATACGTTCCCCATTTCTCTCTAGCCGGGTTAAACGGTGCGGGCGGAGTGTAACTGGCCATCTCCGCTTTTCTGCCCTGTATTTGCTGGGTTCGGTTCTTTCGTGCTTCAGCTCGGTTCTGGTGCTCCTTAGCCTCGAGATCCCACCTTCGTCGCCAGTGTTAAGTTCGGGAAGTAACGAGGCTGGAGACCAGGGTAGTGACAACAGCTCTTTAATATATGGTGAACCCAGCAACCTGGCTGGGGAAAAACAACCCTTTATATACTGTTTAACCGGCGGCTTCAACCAATCAGCAACGTGCTTGTTTCCCGCCTAAATATTTAAAGATACATAACAGTTACAAACAATTCTTAGCCAATTGTGATTAACCTGCTAAACTAGAACTTGGGTGATCCAATTTAAGTCTGTACACAGCCAGCATAGAAAATTATTGAGTAATTTTTGGCAAGCTGCTATCTCGCAACTAAACTCTCTATGTATGAAATTCTTCATTTACAGATAAAGCAAAACATCTATAATTTATCATTGTAAGAGCTACTTGAATGTTTTAAACTGTGCTATATGTCTAAAGTATTAGATACATTTTAAGAGTGTTCCTCCTAAAAAATAAAGCAACCAAGAAAGTTCTTTTTCTATCCCTTTGACAGATGGGCCAAGAACTCGAAGTAAAAGTCTGCTTGTTCCTGATCTAATCTAGATCACGGCTGCTTTTGAGGCTTCAGGCAAATGACTCTGAATAAAATGGGATTATTACTTACATTAGAGTAGTAAGAAGTAATTTAAAACTGCTACATCAAAGTAGCATCTATCTAAAGCCTTGTTCTAAGGATATTTGTTATTAAAAACTGCAGTGTTTTTCTTTATCAAAATAGATTGCCTGGCTAAATTTTAATACATTATCCTTATTTTGATAGTTTAAAAAAAAAGTTGGTACTTTACAATGAAAAAGAATAATAGTGGAGCACAAAAGAGAATGAGATTCCTTTTATATCACTGTTAATGAGACACTCATATTCAAAATTACTAAATATAGACCAATTAGACAAAACCTGTTTTCATTAAAGTAATTACACTGGTGCCAGATGTTTTGATAAGGAAGGTCTGTGGGCCACATTTGCTCAGTTGGCTAATGCAAACTTCCCTCTTCTTTGTGAAAAGAATAACATTTTGAATATTGCCAATCATCCATTAGATTGGATCTCTGTTAATGAGCAGGGTAGCTCACAAAGTATAGTTTGCTTGATATTAATCTGTCTTGGTATTAATCTGTCTCCTGCATTTTCACAATGTTAATAACTGGATGTAGGAGTTTTATGCCACAGTATTAACTTCTCAAGTAGTTTGTAAACCACTTAGAAGAGTCATCACTCTGATAATATTGTTACTAGTGCCTTCTATCCTTCTACCTTCTATCGACCAGTGCGCCCCATAGGAGGGTCTCCTCGGGTGCCATCGGTCAGACGATGTCGACTGGCGACCCCTAGGGGGAGGGCCTTCTCTGTGGGAGCTCCCGCCCTCTGGAACGAGCTGCCTCCAGGGATTCGTCGACTTCCTGACCTCCGGTCCTTCGACATGAGCTCAAGACATTTCTGTTCCACTGCTCAGGGCTGGCCTAATTAATTTTAAATGGGGTTTTTACCAGAGTTTTATTAGAGTTTTAATTATTCTAAGCTAAATTTGAATCAGTTTTTTAATAATGTTTTAATTTTTGTATTCTTGTTTTTTATCTTGCTGTAAACCGCCCTGAGTCCTTCAGGAGAAGGGCGATATAGAAGTTAAAATAATAAAATAAATAAATGTTGATCCCTTTGTTTAAAGTGTTTATTCCCTAACTGTGACTAACTCAAGTTTATAGAATGAAAAGAATGAATTGACATCAACAAAAATGCAATAGTTTTAATGAATATTATTAAAATATGAAGAAAATATTCATAAAATGGATTTTATTATAGTAATTTGGAATAGTTTAATAAAGTGAATATGATTGGAAAGAATTTGTATCGATAATATGCATGGACTTCTTGATTTGCTTTAGATTCTGATTCAGTAATTCAAAGATGTGTTCCTTAAGTTTAGATGGAGTCACATATATCCTGTTTGATTAAAACATTCAGTACTTTCAATTTCAAATTTGCTAAAATCAGAAATCACTGTTCAAAAATGTAATCCTTTTGTGGGGTTTGGATGACATTCTGCGATAGCAGCTGCTTAGATGAGGAGGGAATGCACTATATTTCAGGCAGACAGATATAAATAACTATTTATTTATTTATTTATTTATTTTCATCAAGCATGTATTTTATGTCAGATACAAGTGTAAACATAATTATAAACACATGTAAAGGCTATGAATAAAAGAAAACATTAGGACAGGGACGGTAGGCATACTGATGCGCTTATGCACATCCCTAACTTCATGCTAGGAACTTTGGTTTTTTAGAATAAGACAATTGAAGACCAACTTCATACTTCTTAGGGCTTTGTTTGTTACAAATGTAGCATCTGAAACTTTTAAAAGGTTCCAAGGAAATTTTAAAAATCACCAGCAACTTGCTTGGACAGCACCAGAATTCAGAACTGACTAGAATTGATTCAGAGCATTCTGGTGGTAATAATAATAGAAAGGATTTAGTCAAAAAATTTCCCCCCAAAATGCATCCTAGGAAACAAAGAACTAGAAGTTTCTCCTGTCTTTACTTTCAGATGACACTAGACACCAAAAATCCCTAGTTCATCATTTTGCAGGAGACATCAGAGCTCAGTGGAAGATCAGATGTTTGTTATCTTGTCAAATGTCAGCCCCCAGCACCCATGTCTTGTGAAGATTTATCAAATCCAGGAGACTTGCTATGGCTCACTGCAGTCAATTCTCACCAAGATAGAAACAGTTTCCCATTATAAGACATATTTCTATAGTCCTAAAACTTAACAACCTTATATATGAGTGTCTCCTTTAAACCTTCAAGTCTTTTTGGATATCTTTTAGCAAATTGCTGCTCATATCTTTTTATCCTTTTTATTCTACACTTGTTGTATGGCTTCAGGAAGTCTTCTTTCCTCTTTGCTAAAGAAATCTGTGACAAAATCAATGATTGGATCCTGGGATTGTTCCATTTGTCTTTGCATTCTTAGTAGAAAATAAAAGAGTACTGCTGAGAGCCCTGTGTATTGTACATGTTATAAAAATAGGATTTATTGATGTTTGGAAAACTTCTCCATGGAATAAAAACTAAGTATAGAACCCTCTGAAATTCTAAATGGAATATATCAGAACTGTAAACAATAACACTCTTCAGATGCATAAACTGAAGTATTACACAGAAATATCTTACAAATTTTAACAAATAATGGTATTCATGTTGTAGGTTCATTCTCTCTCTTTTGCTCTTTCTGTCATTACCTCCTTTCCTCCCTTCATTTCCTTCTGAAGGAAATCTGAGTATGAAATAGTCAAGGACCCTTTTTAGAATTAACTAAATTGCTTCTAAAAGTTGCAATATAGCCCCAAACCAGGGATGAAATATGTTTACCTTCCCAACTGGTTCGGAAGTGCATGCGCCGCTCGTGCTTGGACCCTCTGCGCATGCGCAAACCCTTCTGCGCATGTGCAGAGGGTAAAAAACAGGTTACTTCCTGGTTAAAACCAGGAAGTAATGATGACCGGGCGGGTGGGCAAAGCCTCGCACCACAATTGCTACTGGTTCTCCGAACCACCAGCTGCCATCGCTACTGGTTTGGCTGAACTGGTCCGAACCAGGAGAATTTCATTCCTGCCCCAAGGTTAATCATCAGAAAGGATATATCTAGAACAAGGGTGTCAAACTCAATTTCATTGAGGGTCGCATCACAGTTGTGTTTGACCTTGGGGGGCTGGAGAGGGTGTGGCCAGGGTGGGCATGGCCAACTCAACCCTTGTGTCAGGGGCACCTGTGGTGGCCTGAGCGCTCTGCCAGAGAAAACAGGCTTCCAAGTTCTGTTTTCAGCTGTGATGGCCTCCTGCAACCCTCTGCTAGTGAAAATGGAGCTCCATTTTCACTGTCAGAGACACTGTGGGCCAGTACTTTGCTGTTTCCAGGGCACCCTGTGGGCCAGATCTAAGCACCCCATGAGCCAGATCTGGCCTCCAGGCCTTGAGTTTGACACCCCTGATCTAGAAGCAGTAATAAAAGCCCATTTTAAAACAGTACAAAATTCAAGAGCTGTATCAAATTCTAGGCCTTTAGAAATTCATACCTTGACCTAAATGGGGAGAGGACTTTTATAAATATTATGATTAATGAATTGTGGGGAAGTGAAGAGGAATGTGATCTAGAATTATAAATGTTAAATTACTAACGTAACGAGGAGATCCAAACATATGAAGCTTATTGGATAGACTTGACAAGCTGTCTTTCAATGTTTGGGAGTGGGGGGGGGTATATAAAAAGAAGTCAGGATATTGGCCACAATTGTGGGACTTAAATCCCACCCATTTTAAGATGGGTTCTGTGCATAATACATGCAAAAAGAGATAAGGGCTTCAATGCCCTTACTCTAGGTCACAATAGTGTTTAATACAATTTGCTGTATTTTAAAAGTGCCATTCAGTAGCAATATAACCACCCAAAATTCTGTGCTAGAAGAGGAGAGGAGAGGAGAGGAGAGGAGAGGAGAGGAGAGGAGAGGAGAGGAGAGGAGAGGAGAGAAAGTCTCGGAACCACTAACAAAATCTTTCAGAGCTCCTGGAACACAGGGCAAGTGCCAGAGAACTGGAAAGGAGCTGATGTGGTTTCAATTAAAAAAAAAATAGAACTAGGAAACTACAGGTCAACCATTTAAGAATGAGCCAGTGTGCTGGGGCTGTCAAAAAAGCCAGTAGAAGTTCTAGACTGTGTCAACAAACAGATAGCATCAAGAGGATGAGAAGTAATAGCATCATTCTAAACTGCTCTAGTGAGGTCACACATGGAATACTGTATCCAATTCTAGTCACCACACAAAAATGATATTGTGACCCTAGAAAGAGTGCAGAGACGAACAACATAGATGATAAGTCTAGAGACTAAACCATATGATGAGCATTAAGTCCATATCAAGCCTAATGAAGAGAATGACTAGGGTTTAATGAAACCTCTCTTCCAGTACTTGAAGAACAGTCACAAAGATGAGGAGCTTGACTTATTCTCCAAAGCAACTAAGGTTTGAACAAGAAACTATTGGTGAAAGCTTGTAAAGAGATATCCTACATGGAAATAAGGAGAAATTTATTGACAATTAACCAAGAACAGATTGCCTTCTGGAGTTGGGATGCTCTATCACTGGATGTTTTCAAGAAAATATTGGACATCCTATTTATTCACAATGGTATAGGGACTCCTGCCTTGTGCAGATTGTTGGAGTAGAAGACTTCGAAAGAGCCTTCCAGCCCTAAGATTCTATGTAAAATTCAAATCTTCTCAAAGGAGCACCAAGGATACAAATCCGTTACTGGAATAGATCGCAAATAGAGATGGACAAAAAATGTCAGATCCATTTTATTTCATTCTCTTCCTCCCCTCCCCAAATATACATATATTTTTGTCCTAGTTCTCAATTGATTCAAAAAAATTTCTTTCCCATTTTTATACAGTGTCACCTAATAATATTTTCTGCAACCTGTTTTCCAATTTATTTCCCTTTATATCATATAACAACTTTAAAATATTATTTGCACAGATAGATAGATAGATAGATACATACATACATACATACATACAGTCTCATTTGTCATCTTCAGGCTTCAGCTTCGTGCTTCTTCGAAGCCTGAAGATGACGAATGAGACTTCGTCGAAACGTCGCCAAGACACTTCCAATTTTATGCGGGAGAAAACCCAAATAACCAAAGACCTACATATATTCTTTAATGTATATCCTTTTATATTGATACTTTGAATTGGTGAAGTGCATCTCAAGATTTGGTAAAGCACAAAAATGGTTCAGAATATGCCCATTAAGTAATCTTGTATTAACATTCAAGGAAAAAAACATTTCCCATTCATAACAAAATTAAATATAAAAGTGCACAAATCTAAATTAAGTCAAAGAATGGATGGTAAGAGAAAGAGATATATTGAATTAATTTCCCAAGTATCCCTTTATAATAACAGTAATGGTGTGCAAGAGAATTTCATTCCATCTTAGGTCTAAGTCAAGCAATCTTAAAAACAAATATCCTCGACTTCTTAAAGGCAAGGTCCTGTCTCATGTAGAAGAATAGAATAGAATAGAATAGAATTTTTATTGGCCAAGTGTGATTGGACACACAAGGAATTTGTCTTGGTGCATATGCTCTCAGTGTACATAAAAGAAAAGATACGTTCATCAAGGTACAACATTTACAACACAAGTGATGGTCAATATATCACTGCATGTTCATTGGCAATATAGAAGCCAATGAACATGCAGCCATATTAACAAGGACTCCTCCCATGCTGACTAGTCCATGAAATATCTTCATTGCCTTCAAGAAGCCATTGATAACAGTGAAATAAGTGTGTTTGGAGGGGAGACTTAACTTGAGCAGCCACTTGTGCAAAGCTCCAAATCTTTTTTATCACCTGTAAATCCTCATAATAAGGGATTTCAGAGCAAGAACCAAGAGACCTTAGGTTCCCTTATAAAGAGTCAAATCTGGCAGAGACCAGAGATGTGGTGTTGATGTGCTCTCTATAGTAGAGAGATTCTACTGTAATTTTTCCTACCAAATCTCATTCCAATTTCCTTCAGAGAGAGAGAAAAAAAGATTTTTTTTCCTGGGTTGGGGTTAGAGTTCCTGCTAGTTTAGCCTGACCATCAGGTATGAATGCAGTCTTTTTCACTATTCATTAATCTCTCAAGGAGCCCACAGCTTCTCTTGCTTCCATACCTCCATGACATTTTGAATTGAGCTATTATGAAGAAAATCTTCCTTTGGAGGTTTTTTTCTTTTCTTTCAATATTGGAAAAGGTAGGAAGTCGGAACGATTTTCAGTGGAAAGATATATATTTATTGTTTATTTATTTATTTATTTTGTCGAGTACATATTAGATATTATATATAAGTATAAGCATGAATTGAATACATAAAATGAATACAATTAAAGGGTACATTAGGACAGGGACAGTAGGCATGCTGGTGCTCTTATGCACGCCCCTTACAGGCCTCTTAGGAGTGGGGTAAAGTCAACAATAGACACTCTTAGTTTTTGGGGTTTTGGGATGAGACCACAGAGTCTGGTAGTGCATTCCAGGCATTAACAACTCTGTTACTGAAGTCACATTTTCTGCAGTTGAGTTTGGAGTGGTTCACTTTAAGTTTGTATCTATTGTGTGGTCATGCATTGTTGTGGTTGAAGCTGAAGTAATCGTTGACAGGTAGACATTGTAGCAGAAAACTATTCCAAGAATAAGCATCCATACTTTCATAAAGGAAACTCAGAAACACAAAAAAAGAATACTTGGAAATAAATTTTCAATCTCTGTGAGACTATAGTAGAAACCCCAAACCTCTTTTGCAGCAGGAGTTAATGCTGGCAAAACCTAAGCCCAGCAAAGTCAGCAAAGCATTGGTTGTGAAAAAAGGCCACAGCAACACTCATCTTTCTCTGCCATGGATAACATATGACAGCCATAAAGTATTTATTCCAAAAGGATCATTTTATTCTCTTTGAACCTACTTCATGATCAGAGTGGAACCTTTAATTCACAGATAAATTACAGGGAATAAATAGATGCTAATGAGATCACATGAAATAAAGGCAAACATCCAGTTGTTATCTGTCTGCATTTCTCTACATTTCCAATTTCATGTTGTTTGATAAACTGGTGTTTGCATTCCCCAGTTCTAGCCTATCTCTGCTAATAAGGCTCAGTTTCAGAATGGATAACACAAAATGCCATTTTTGTTATCTTTAATTAAAGAGAGGGAACGGGATGGGACATGACAATTTTCAGCACTCTATCAGTAGAAGAAGAACAACCAAAAGGATGTATTTTGTATGTTTTACAGCATCTAGGCAGCTGAGCACAGATCAGGTTCCTATACTGTACTCTATATAACATCTAAGCAACTAAGGGCACCAATCTTGTTCTTATACCGTTATCTTCCATTTTCGTGTTGGATTTTTTTTGAGCATATTTACAGATTTCCTATTTTTGTTTGAGGAAAGGTCATTGACTTTCCTTTGGAGTCAAAGAGAGGAAAGTTTCTATCCTTTCTCATCAGTACTAGTTAGCAAAAGATACTAATAGGTTGTGCCAATAATTAATTTACAGAAATATAACTTTTATTCCTGTAAAATAATATTTAGCACTGGATTTTAATCTCAGATTTAAGCAATCAGTTCTATAAATCTTGCATGCCTTATCCCAGTGGAAAGCAAATTGTTGTCCATTACTGCACATTCTTGTTATTCCAGGTATTTATTCAGATGTTGACCTCAGCAAATACAGTTGTCCTGTTTGTAACAGCAAGGTTGCAGGAACTATGTTGGATGGGATTGGTACAAGTGAATCTCAATCCGTCCTGCTAAATATGCATCTCCTTTCATGGCAACACATTCAACAGCATAACCTCTTTCCATTGTTTCTCTTAGTCAGAAATGTCCTCCAGAAAAGTGATTCTGCTGATCCATTTGAAAGAGTGGGGGGGCACCTCAATTTGTGTAGGAAGGAAAGTGTTGTGACCCAGGCCCAAGTAGATAGTAGAAAACTCAGTCAGTGAAAAAACAAACTTGATTTGAACAGCTGAGAAGTACTTTATTCCCAGAGTAGTTCAACTAAATTAAAACAAATTCCTCCCAACACAAATTCCTCAGTCCTATCGCAGACCTTGGTCCAATTAGGCAAACTGCCAAAGGCCTTTCTTGGCAAACGTTCAGAAGTCACCGATCCAAAACTAAATGCAAGAAGATGAAGCTACCAACATTGTTTTCTGGCAAAGCCCAAACGCCGTTGCTGGTCTGTTTTAAACCGTATGGGAGGAGCCAATCATCTCTTGGGCCTACTCCCAAGTCATCCTCTTTGCTTGAGCTGCTCTTGCCTTCTAGCAGCTCTTCTCATGCGTGCATTAGGAACAGGCTCCTCCTCCCCAATGGCCCTGGCCCCACCTCAGCCTCTGACAAAGAGCCCTCATCTGGGCCTTCACCAGCCTCCAGGACTGGCCCACACTCTTCCTCAGCCTCACTGCTATCCGACTCCATTGCGACTGCAGGCTGCTGGTGGACCACAACAGAGAGAGAGGGAAAGAAGAAAAGGAAAAGGAGAGGAAGAAAGAGAGGGGAAACAAGAGTAGGAGAGAAAGTTAGAAGGGAGGAAGAAGGGAGTGTGGAGGAAAGGAAGGGGAAATAGAGAAGGAGAGGAGGAAAGAAGAAAGTAGAGAGTAGATGGAAGAAGGGAGGGAAAGGAGAGAAGAGGGAGAAGAAGGATTGTTGTAAAACAAAGGAGATGAAATGGTAGAAAAGCAACCCCAAATATACTTGTTTAGGATGAAGATTGTACTAGTATGAAAGCTGAAAGAAAATACGTATGTTAGATAAGAAACTGTACAGTTAAGATATGTCTATGAGACATAATAACAAATAAAAAACTTTTTTTTTTTAAAAAAAAGAATGCATCTCCTTTCATGGCAACGCTTCATTCAACAGCATACCCCCTTTCCATTGTTTCTCTTAGTCAGATATATCCTCCAGCAAAGTGATTCCGCCATCCATTTGAAAGAGGAGGAGGGGGGCACAACAATTTGTGAAGCTCATCTGAAGGGCCGTACTGTACAATCCTTAATCAAAGCAAAGTGGCCCCTTGGGAATTAGCACAGCCCTAGTGATAAGCAATGAAAAGAAGATGGGCAGGCAGACTGCTGCAATCGCCCTTGGATATGAGAATACCTCTGAGCAACTTTGCACAATTAGTGGTAGCGTCTGGAAGAAGCATGTCAATGAACTTACTAAAAAGCCTGTCTGTCTGACGTGGTTGGGAATTTTGCTTTCTCAACAAACTTGAAAAGTTTCTTTAATTAAGAAATCATGCCAGAATCAGCAGTTTTATAGGACGTGGTGGAGTCTTATTAACCCTGCTGTCATCAGATCTGTCTTTTGCTTTGTTATGGTATAGGATTTCCAAAACATTTGAAAGAGTGCTGTGCAAAATGCAAGCAGAATGCCCTTTCTCAAAGAAAGGAGTCAATCACATGCTCGAAGGCTCAATACACCTGCCTCAAGTGCTTTCCCAGGTTGTCTTCATGTATATATGTATGCACACAAATCATGTCCATTGGGATTGCTATTGAAGCAAGGCTCTTGAACCTGTTTTAACAAGCCTTTCAAGAGATGTTTCTCTACTTTGAGGGAGGGGTACCTTTGCTCACATGAGTACATTTTGTGAAACAATCTTGTTTAGCCTGGGTGATTGAACAATAGCATGCAGTTTCTTCCCTGTTCTTTATGGGTATTATTTATCAGTTTAGTTAGAGGCTATGTATAATTGGATTTTTAATTAAGATTTTGCAAGAGGGTAAGATGGGGAGATAACAACTTGAGTGACTCCAGCCATTTCATCCTGTTGATTGTTGTCTTTCTTCTGTCTGCTAGGTAGCAGAGAAAATATCCATAGCCTTTTGTCTGATTCATTGTAAACAAAACATGCATTTCAAATAATCTGTCTAGTCAATGCAACTCTAGTGTCCAAAAGAAACAGTAAGAAAACTTAAGAATCTCATTGAGGAAGGAAAGACAGGGAGGCAGGGAGGCTAGACTATATTTCTCATAGACAGAAACAAAAAAACAAACAAATAGAAACAGACAGACAGACAGACAGACACACATACACAGAGAGAAAGAGAGAGAGAGAGAGAGAGAGAGAGAGAGAGAGAGAGAGAGAGAGACCGCCATATTTAAACCTTTTGTTGCAAACAATGGACTACATTTTTTCTAATGTTTTAAAAACTGAGGCAAGGTTGTTGTTGTTAGTTGCGAAGTCGTGTCCGACCCATCGCGACCCCATGGACAACATTCCTCCAGGCCTTCCTGTCCTCTACCATCCTCTGGAGTCCATTTAAACTCATGCCTATTGCTTCAGTGACTCCATCCAGCCACCTCGTTCTCTGTCATCCCCTTCTTCTTTTGTCCTCAATCTTTCCCACCATTAGGCTCTTCTCCAGTGAGTCCTTCTTTCTCATTAGGTGGCCAAAGTATTTCAGTTTCATCTTCAGGATCTGGCCTTCTAAAGACAAGTCAGGGTTGATCTCCTCTAGAACTGACTTGTTTGTTCGCCTTGCATTCCAAAGGACTCGCAGGAGTCTTCTCCAGCACCAGAGTTCAAAGGCCTCAATTCTTTGCCATTCAGCCTTTCTTATGGTCCAACTTTCACAGCCATATATTGCAACTGGGAAAACCATAGCTTTGACCATAGCCCAGGAAAATAAAATCTGTCACTACCTCCATTTCTTCACCATCTGTCTGCCAGGAATTGAAAGGGATGGATGCTATGATTTTAGTTTTCTTAATGTTGAGTTTCAAGCCAACTTTTGCACTCTCCTCCTTCACCCGCATCAAGAGACTCTTTAGTTCCTCTTCGCTTTCTGCCATTAGAGTGGTATCATCTGCATCTCTTAGGTTGTTGATATTTCTTCCGGCAATCTTAATTCCAATTTTTGATTCATCTAGCCCCGCCTTTCTCATGATGTGTTCTGCATATAAGTTAAATTGGCAGGGTGATAGTATACAGCCTTGCCGGACTCCTTTCCCAATTTTGAACCAATCAGTGGTTCCGTGTCCAGTTCTCACTTGGCTTCTTGACCCACATACAGGTTTCTCAAGAGACAAATAAGATGGTCTGATACTCCCATCTCTTTAAGAACTTGCCACAATTTGTTGTTATCCACACAATCAAAGGCTTTAGCATAGTCAATGAAGCAGAAGTAGATGTTTTTCTGGAACTCCCTAGCTTTCTCCATGATCTAGCGTATGTTGGCAATTTGATCTCTAGTTCCTCTGCCTCCCCTGCCTGTACTTCTGGTAGTTCTCGATCCACATATTGCTGGAGCCTAGTTTGTAGGATTTTAAGCATAACCTTACTAGCATGTGAAATGAGTGCAATGGTGTGATAGTCTGAACATTCTTTGGCATTGCCTTTCTTTGGAATTGGAATGTAAACTGACCTTTTCCAATCCTGTGGCCATTGTTGAGTTTTCCAAATTTGCTGGCAAATTGGGTGTAGCACTTTTACTGCGTCGTCTTTTAAGATTTTGAATAGTTCAGCTGAAATACTGTCTCCTCCATAGCTTTGTTGTTGCTCAGATTTCCTAAGCCCATTTGATTTCACATTCTAGGATGTCTGGCTCAAGGTTAGTGACCACCCCATCGTGGTTATCAGGGATGTTAAGCTCATTCTTGTATAGTTCTTCTGTGTAATTTTGCCACCTCTTCTTAATCTCTCCTGTCTCTGTTAGGTCCCTGCCATTTTGGTCCTTTATCATGCCCACCTTTGCATGAAATGTTCCCTTCATATCTCCAATTTTCTTGAATAGATCTCTGATCCTCCGTATTATATTGTTTTCTTCTATTTCTTTGCACTGTTCATTTAAGAATGCATTCTTATCTCTTCTAGCTATTCTCTGGAATTCTGCATTCAACTGGGTGTACCTTTCTCTTTCTCCCTTGCCTTTCACTTTCCTTCTTTTCTCAGCTATTTGCAGAGCTTCCTTAGACAGCCATTTTGCTTTCTTGCCTTTCTTTTTCTTTGGAATGGTTTTAGTTGCTACCTCTTGTACAATGTTGCAAACCTCCGTCCATAGTTCATCAGGCACTCTGTCTATCAGATCTAATTCTTTAAATCTATTTGTCACCTCTACTGTATATTCATCAGGGATATGATTTAGTTCATACCTGAGTGGTCTGGTGCTTTTCCCTACTTTCTTTAGTTTAAGCCTAAATTTTGCAAGAAGAAGCTCATGATCTGAACCACAGTCAGCTCCTGGTCTTGTTTTTACTGACTGTATAGAGCTTCTCCATCTTTGGCTGCAGAGCACATAGTCAATCTGATTTCTGTGTTGACCATCTGAAGATGTCCATGTGTAGAGTCATCTCTTAGGTTGTTGGAAAAGAGTGTTTGCTATGACCATCGTATTGTCTTGACAGAATTCTATCAGCCTGTGCCCTGCTTTATTTCGTACTCCAAGGCCATACTTGCCTGTTATTCCGGTTATCTTTTGGCTTCTTACTTTAGCATTCCAATCTCCCATGATGATAAGGACATCATTTTTTGGTGTTAATTCTATCAGGTGCTGTAGGGCTTCATAGAACTGGTCAATTTCATCTTCTTCAGCACCAGTGGTTGGGGCATAGACTTGAACTACTGTGATATTGAATGGTTTGCCTTGGATTTGAACTGAGATCATTCTGTCATTTTGGGGATTGTATCCCAGTATTGCTTTTCCTACTTTTTTATTGATTATGAAGGCCACTCCATTTCTTCTGAGGGATTCTTGCCCACAGTAGCATACCTGATAGTCATCTGAATTAAATTCACCCATTCCTGTCCACTTTAGTTCATTGAATCCTAAGATGTCGATATTCAGTCTTGTTTGACCATGTCCAGTTTGCCATGATTCATGGATCTTACATTCCAGGTTCCTATGGAGAAAAAATCTTTACAGCACCAGACTTTCCTTTCACCACCAGTTACATCCACAGCTGAGCGTCCTTTTGGCTTTGGCCCAGTCGCTTCATTCTTTCTGGCGCTACTAGTACTAGCCCTCCGCTCTTCCCCAGTAGCATATTGGACACCTTCTGACCTGAGGGGCTCATCTTCCGGTGTCATATCTTTTTTTCCACTTTGTACTGTCCATGGGGTTTTCATGGCAAAGATACTGGAGTGGGTTGCCATTTCCTTCTCCAGTGGATTACGTTTTGCCAGAACTCTCTGCTATGACCTGTCTGTCTTGGGTGTCCCTGCATGGCATAGCTCATAGCTTCATTGAGCTATGCGAGCCCCTTCACCACGACAAGGCAGTAATCCATGAAAGGGTTGGCTGGATAAAGTGATTAAATTCAGGAGAATAAAAGAAGGAAAATGGAAATAATTCCTATGGAGCTGATAACTTTAACAAATCTAGGGAAAAACCCTGTTCATTTCCAAAACATTTGCACTGACAATGGGGAATCCCATAATAAAACCCAAAAGATTTTGGGAAGATTACTGTTAGAACACAATGGAAAAAGTTGTGCTTGCCTCACTCCTGAACATTATCAAAATATCGGTTTTCTTGAAATAGCTAAGAATACAATGTCCAAGATGCCTATCCTGTGATTTCTCTTTTCTTTCCATTCTGTTTATGAGGCTGCCAGTTAAACATAAATTTCAGGATGTAACTGGCTCTGTGATTGAAATTCCTAGGAGATAGAGTAGGTATCTGTCTCCTAATATAATTAGTATCCATTGACCCTAACAAGAATAAATGATCTGTGGGAATGTGAACCGGAAAATATTTTATTTTTTATAACTCTATTACTGGGGCGTGAGACTCCACAACAGTCAAGTCCAAAGTGTTCAGGAACAGCCAGGTTTTGGAAAGACCTGGCTTTGGATTTTCATATCACGACAGTGCCTAAAACACTATTTGAGAAACAGCTCTTCTATTTAGATGCAAGTCATGTTCCAGGCAAGCCAAAGTTCCTTTATTCTGAATGGACATGTGGATAACTAAGTCTCTCAAGATCTCATAACATTGCAATGCTTATACTTCTAACTGGTACAATATAAGCTATTGTATAACAGGAGTCTATTCTTCATTAGTGACCAGAAGACCAGGCAGTAGAAAACCCAGAAGGAAAATATTTATTTTACCATACCCTAACTTTAACCCTTTATTTTTGTTGATAAGAACTCAGTTAATATTCTAACTTTTTAAATTGTTCATTCAAATCTCTGTGTTTAAAGCAAGCAAACAAACAAACAGGGCTAGTTCTCTGTTCT
The DNA here is from genome assembly GCF_028640845.1 of Ahaetulla prasina. NCBI lineage: Eukaryota > Metazoa > Chordata > Lepidosauria > Squamata > Colubridae > Ahaetulla > Ahaetulla prasina. The sequence continues at coordinate 42,355,602 of NC_080539.1, forward strand.
GGAACTGACCTAAAATGAAATAACAAATTTAAATGTTTCAGGGAAGAAAAGGGATTTCTAATACATTGTACTAGTTCAATTTTAATCAGGATTTGAATTGTATAATTATTTTAATGATATGACAGGGCAGACTAAAAGAAGAAACAAAGCTGACATTTTTGCCCAATTCTACTCATGGTTTACATGAACCATAGTGTGGTTTCTCTACCTGTCTGATATTACAGGTGTAACAATCCGGAATCAAACTGAAACACAATATGCTTATGTACATTTTCCCTACTAAAGTAACTAAGAATCATAGCAACACTAGGAAGAAAATAATACATTCCATTTTTTCCCCATTCTTTTCTCTTTTTTCTTTCAGTTATGTTCTAATTAGAAGGATAAAAATGTACATTGCTGAGTAAAAAGGACATCAGAAAATTCAGACAAGGTGGAGGAACAAAGATGGGGAATTGAGAAAACTAATTGCTTAACTAAAGTAAGATCAAGCAGCCTGCCTAGTACCATGCAATAAACTGATAAAAGAATGACATGAGAATTGAATGTGAGTATGAAAGCAATGTAAAATGTAAATATTAATAAATAATACTTTAAAACTGCAGATTTTTCAGACTTAATCTTATAATAACTTAGCAATCAGTAATTTGTTTTAATTAGATATTTATTTATTTATGTAGGTTGTTGTATGCCTGCTTTTCATTTCATTTCAGATTAGAGATGAGATGTTGAATAGTTTAGATGAGTATAACAAATGTAAGAAAGTGTGGAAAATGCTCTATGCTATTACAGAATTTTTTTTTCTAATGGCTGCAAAAATCTGAAATATCAATAGGTGGCTACAGAGAGTTAGAATTTTCAATATTGTTTTGCTGCCTTCTAGTGGAAATCTGTGTTTTTGCAGCACAGATCTGGTAGTTCAACTGAGGGCAATCAGAGTTCAAATGTTCAACCAGCTATAAACTTTGAAATTTATTTATTTTTTATCCTGTCTTTATTACTTTATAAATAACTCAATATGGTGAATATACCTAACTCTCTTTCCTCCTCTTTTCTCCACCACAATAAATCTGTGAGACGAGTTGGACTGAAAGAAAATGACTGTCCCAAAGACACCCAGTAGGTTTTCATGCTTAAAGTCAGAGGTGGTATTCAGTAGGTTCTGACCAGTTCTGGACAATCGGTAGCAGAAATTTTGAGTAGTTCAGAGAATTGGTAAATACCACCTCTGACTGGCCCTACCCACACCCATCTATTCTTTGCCTCCCGAGTCCCAGTTGATCAGGAGAAAATGGGGATTTTGCTGTAACCTTCCCCTGGAGTGGAGAGAATGGAGATTTTACAGTATCCTTCCCCTGCCATGCCCACCAAGCCACACCCACCAAGTCATGCCACACCCACCAAGCCACGCCCACAGAACTGGTAGTAAAAAAAATTGAATTCCACCATTGCTTAAGGTGAAACAAGAGCTCACAGTTCCTGGTTTCTAGGTCAGCACCTTAACCCCAACACCTTAATAATATTCATCTCTTAGCCTAAACTATATTAGAGAGTTGCTGTAACATTATGTGTGCCTTTTTCCCCAGAGGTTTACACTTGGCCTTTTGATGGTAGTTTGGGTATCACATTCTAGAAAATAAGGAGATACAAGCAAAAGTGCAATTTGATTTAATTCAAATTGAATGTAATTTACTAAATACAATTAAAATTATTCTTTCTACTATTCCTTCCACACATATCCTAAGCAAGCTTCAAAAAATGAATCAGACCCATATAGTTTTTTTAAAAAAGCTTATTACTCTGCTTGGTTTTTGATTGGTGTCTTAGGAGCTATACTTTCATTTAGTTTGCTTTAAATAAATGCATATACTTAAAACTAAAATTAAGTTTTTGTTACACACACACACACACACACACACACACACATACACTCAGTAACTTTGGAAGGGTTTTTATAAACTAAGCTTAAAATCTGAAGAGGTATAGCTTATTTAATTCTAAAAGAAGTAAACAGATTTTCTTTAGAAATGTCAATTATAGTCCTCCCTGAATAAAATAATTCAGGTTCAAGTGTCCCCTGGACACAGAACTGCCAGACTGACTTTCGACCCTGTTATTGTCTTTTAGCTCAAGTTATTTCACAGGGTTTTATTGTGGGGATAGATTTAGCTATTTCATTAACTACTTCTTATGTTCTAAACCAGCTTCAGGATATTGGTTTTAGGTCTACACTGATTGCCTAACAACTGGGGTGTTCCAATGTTCATTTACTGACCACTGTAAAAAAGTCATAACATCGGCATGGTCCTGTGGTGACCCGCTTTAGGACCATCATGACCCAGGAACGAAATTGCAGGCTCAATTAACCACTCAATTAATATACAGGGAGTCTTTAACCACTCCCTGTATATTATATAGAGCTATATTAAAAAATAGCATTGGTATAATCCTAACTCAAAGCTTTATACTGAATGCTGACTGCTCAAAACAATCAGGAACCTTAATATGTGTTTCACCTTAATCCCTAAATCCAATATTTTCTTCTATGTATTTTACTTGCTCTGAATCATACCATTATGTAGTAAAGCAAAACAAAATGAATTGTACAATACTGTTTAGGTAGACTAAACTCAGAAGCTTTTTATCTATTTCTGATGAAGTATGTGTAATTTGGTAAGTAACTGAGGTCAGTAACCTTTCAGCTCAACATACAACCTGAGGATGCGATTCTTTCATGTCACTAAACTCTACTTTGATTCCTGGTAATATATAGTAAAATAAAACATGTGATCTGCTTCCTTCGTTGTCCAACCAACTTCATACAGTTTTATTGACTGTCTTATGAGAGACAGGGAGATACTGACTGCTGAAATATCACATCATATATTTCATTTTATTGTATGTCACTTGGGAGATGGAGAAAAAAAGAAGTTATTTTCCACCTGATATTAAATCTGAGTCAGCAAAGGATTCTGGAGTTAAGTTCCTTCAATTTGAACCTTAACCAAGGAATCACACCAAAAGCCAATTTCAAGTATGGAATACGAATCTTACTGAGTATTCAATTCTTGAAATTATTATTTTTTAAATGGGGAAAAACATGCAGGTTATGGAATCTCTGTGCTGCAAAATTGCTGTAGAATTGCTCAAACTCAATAGTGTTGGTAGGAAACAGTCTATCATAAAGTATTACTGCTTCTGTTAAATGCAGTTAAATCACCATATTCATAGAACAGGAATCCCATCTACAAAACTGCCAAGTCATAATATTCCTCCTGCCTTGAGACTTTCTTTAGCACATACATATGTAAGAATATTGTCATCCCTCCCTAGAAAGTACAGTGTGATTTCTCCTTCTTCTCCTCTATGTTGGTTTGATGTTAAAGACTTCTGTGTGAAGCTAAATGAAACCAATCACTGAGAAGTCATGGAAGCTGCATCTGAGCCCACATAAACTCACTTGCAAAGAGAAGAGGTTGAGCTTACTATGCATTCTCCCCGTGGGCTTGCAAAGAACAATGAGCCTGAAACACAGCTGTAAATCATATCACCAGGCTGCCCTAGGAATTCAAAGCACTCCAAGCTGAGGAGGCAGGGGAGCTATTACAGCAAGAGAAAACCCATAACTTAGCATTCAGAATAAAACATCCCCTTCAGACTAGAATTGCCTTCATCCTTTGCTCTGCGTGTGTGTGTGACAGAGCACCGAGTGCCAAAATGTGAAATGATATCTGATGCTGGGGCTGCTGCTTGAAAGTGTCTCTGACAGGCAGGTGGCTACAAGTCCCAGATGGTTGCCAATTTATCAGTGGGAGATAACTTCCTGATAACTAAGTAACTGACTATGTTTTTGAATGACAAACCATAAGAATGGAACCTGTATATCTGCCATACCTCCACCAGTTGAAAAAAAATAGGGCATATATCTATCTATGTAACACGATTCCTGAAAAACCCTCTTGAAGATGGTAAATAAATATAGCCAAAAGCTAACAATACAATTGTGTAAGTATGTATATTTCTATCTTAAATTAAACTAAACCTTCAACCTTGAGGGTTTTCCTTGCCATTGTTATGATTAGTTCAATGACCCTTATCGAATCCAAAATCACTGCAAGGTGAGTTCAAAGGATCTAATAAATATCCAAGATCACTTAGTAGGCTTTGAAACTAAATGAGTAATCCACAGATCAGGGGTGAAATTCAGCAAGTTCTGACAGGTTCTGGAGAACTGGTAGTGGAAATTTTGAGTAGTTCAGAGAACTGGCAAATTCTACCTCTGGCTTGCTCCAGAGTGAGATGGGAATGGAGATTTTGCAATATCCTTCCCCTGGAGTGGGGTTGGGATGGAGATTTTGCAGTATCCTTCCCCTGCCATGCCAACCAAGCCACACCCACCAAGCCACACCATGCACACCAAGCCACACCCACAGAACTGGTAGTAAAAAAAATTGAATTCCACTACTGCCCACATCCCCTTAATGTAGCCCAACATTACGCTAGGTTTTCTGCCCAAGTGATATGCCTCCTGATATTTATATTCCATCAATATATTTACTGTAGGCCCTGATGTATCACCAAAGCTGGTCTTGAGTTTCACAGCCGTTTCCTTCAGGCATTTTCCCCTTCAGCTCTTATTTTAAACAGTTTTTGATAACTGTTCCACCAACAAGCAGCTATACTGCAAAAAAAAAACAAAAAACTTCCAAATAATCCCTTTGGGAGTATCCAATCATTAAAATCCCCCTCCTTTAATTGTGATACTGTGATACATTTTATTTATATAATTAGGCAACTGCATAAAGCCACATGAACAGTATAACATAGATACATTAGTAACTTTAAACAACACTAAACTACTGAATTTAAAGGCTGAGTTTCTTTGTGTCCTATGGGAAAACTTGTTTTAAACTAGTAATCCACAAGAGACTGAGCAGACTCCTTAGAAGTGCAATGCATTTTTAAAAAAAAATCATATTTAAATAATTCAACTCTCTCTGTACGCCCCTCCATTGACTAAAACTGTTCTTTCTAAATGCCTTTTCACAGAATCTCAAATATAGTTCTTGTCTCTCCTACAATGCTTATCATCCATCTATTACCCATGCTATTCCATCTGCGCTCTCTCTCTCTCCCCTCCCCCTCTCTCCCTCCCCCCCCCCCAACGTCTCTCTTATAGGTGGTATTTTTTAGCCACATAAGAAATGGTACATCTTGAACAATACAAATACAAAGAATGACTTGCAACTTTACTTGATGTGTGGGTGGCCAAAAGAAAAACATGTGCGCGCATACATTTTAAAACTTTACTGTGAGAAAGCTATAAGGAGTTGAACTGACAGATTTTAGGCAGCCCTTCACTGCTGGCATTTTGATTCATCAGTTATGACTTGAGATTTAGATACCAACAGAATGTGGAAATGACAGCATCAGTATAAGAGGTGTTGATTTTGAGTGGGCACCCAAGAAAAAGGCACGATTTCTAGCAGTGGCAGTAGAATCATAGAAAAATTATTTTCAGTTATAACTTTGAAAGCCTTTCTTTTGATTTCTTTGCTGAAAAACATCCCCTAAACCCTAGCACAGAATCTTTATATATATTAAACGTAATTGTATTAAAAGTTACAATTAAAAAATACTACAAAGTAAAAGAAGAAAAGTGCAAGAAAGAAAAAAGAAAGAAAAAGAAAGAGGAGAAAGCAAGAATGAGAATATGGTAAAGAAAAAGAAAATAATTCTCATAGCTTGTCATTTTTAAATCCACTCTCAGATCAGGCTCAGTCTTATCCGGTAAAATATCCACCACGTCTTTGAAACCTATTTATTTTTATTTATTTATTTTGTCACAACAGTATATATAAATATAAGCATGAAAGTAATTTATTTATTTTATTTTTATTTATTTATTTTGTCACAACATCATACAAAAAGATTATATAGTATATACACATATAAACATATATAGGAAGAAGAAAAGAAAAACAATAGGACAGGAACGGTAGGCACGTTTGTGCTATTATGCACGCCCCTTATGGTCCTCTTAGGAATGGGGTGAGGTCAATAGTAGAAAGTTTTTGGTTAAAGCTATTAGGATTATGGGAAGAGACCACAGAGTCAGGTAAAGTATTCCAAGCACTGATGATTCTGTTGCAGAAGTCATATTTTCTGCAATCTAGATTAAAGCGGTTTACATTAAGTTTAAATCTATTGGTTGCCCTTGTATTATTGCAATTAAAGCTGAAGTAGTCTTTGACAGGAAGGACATTACAATAGATGATTCTGTGAGTTAAACTTAGGTCTTGTCGAAGGCGACGGAGTTCCAAGTTTTCTAAGCCTAGGATTTCAAGTCTGGTGGGATAAGGTATTTTGTTGTTTTCAGAGGAATGGAGAACTCTTCTTGTAAAATATTTCTGGACACGTTCAATTGTATTGATGTCAGAGATGTGGTGAGGGTTCCAAACAGGTGAGCTGTATTCTAGAATTGGTCTAGCAAATGTTTTATATGCTCTGGTTAGTAGTGTGGTGTTTTTGAAAAAGAAGCTACGCAAAATTAGGTTTACAACTCTTAGAGCTTATTATATAATTATATAATATATAAGCATATATATAAGCATAAGTATGTAATAACTATATTAATTGGATATAATGAAAAGAAACAATAGGACAGGAATGATAGGCACGTTTGTGCTCTTATGCACGCCCCTTACAAACCTCTTAGGAATGGGTAAGGTCAATAGTAGACAGTTTTTGGTTAAAGCTTTGGGGATTTTGAGAAGAGACCACAGAGTCAGGTAGTGTGTTCCAAGCATTAACAACTCTGTTACAGAAGTCATATTTTCTGCAATCAAGATTGAAGCGGTTAACATTAAGTTTAAATCTATTGTTTGCTCTTATAATATAATATAATATAACAACAGAGTTGGAAGGGACCTTGGAGGCCTTCTAGTCCAACCCCCTGCCCAGGCAGGAAACCCTACACCATCTCAGTCAGATGGTTATCCAACATTTTCTTAAAAAATTCCAGTGTTGGAGTATTCACAATTTCTGCAGGCAAGTCGTTCCACTTATTAATTGTTCTAACTGTCAGGAAATTTCTCCTTAGTTCTAAGATGCTTCTTTCCTTAATCAGTTTCCACCCATTGTTTCTTGTTCTACCCTCAGGTGCTTTGGAGAACAGCCCGACTCCCTCTTCTTTGTGGCAACCCCTGAGTTATTGGAACACTGCTATTATGTCTCCCCTAGTCCTTCTTTTTATTAAACTAGACATACCCAGTTCCTGCAACCGTTCTTCATATGTTTTAGCCTCCAGTCCCCTAATCATAGCAGAAATAGCTCCTGCGCGTGCGCAAGATGGCGCTGCTGTAAGATCCGGCTCAGCAGATCTGAGCTCGCCGGGCGAATGGCAGTATCGGGGCAGCTCGTCTAGCTGTTTTCGCCCCCCGGTCCGGTAGACGATCTTCCTCGCAGCCGCGGGAGAGGTCTGCGGACCTTTTAGGACCCGCGGCTGCTGAGAACGGGCCGGGAGGGCGATCGGCGAAAGACGGCGGCCATTTTAGGTGCTGGGGATGAGGTGGCGTTTTAGCCGGCGTTCGGCTTGTGTGCCGCCCCTCCCAGCTCTTCCTGGTTTGCTCCCTATGTTTTTTACCTTAAGGACTCTCAAGGACTCGCTCCTGTGATTAACAACAGCTCCTGTGATTAACAACAGCTCCCGTGATTAACAACTGCCCCCCCTCGATATTAGAGGGTGGGGGCGACTTTGGAGGACACTTCGGAGGACACTGGAGGAGGATACTTCGGAGGACACTGGAGGAGTGGATGGGTTGTACTGGAGTCGGACTGGAGTTCTGGGAGCTGCTAGGGGTAGATGGGAGTGCCATCTGGAAACAGCGATGGACGTAGAGGGCGGCTTGGATGGCTTGGATGGCTTGGATGGCGGCCATGGAGCGCCTCCCCTTCCCCCCCCCTTCTTCTTGGGACCCGGATGTTTCTCTGGACAGATTGTGCTATTTAAGTCCTGGACTATTAGTCGCTGATTATGGACTTACTAAGACTGTACCATGGGTTTGATGGTTGAGTATATTTTACATCTTATATGCTACATGTTACATCTTATATCCCACTTGTACCATGGAGATTGACTGTCCATTTTTACATCTTATGTCATCTTATATCTGGATCCTAAGTCGAGAGCTACCTCAGGAGAACATCCCTGTTAACATCTCTGCCAGCCTAGGATGATCTATCTTCTGCTGACTTTTACTGTATTGTATGCGCTATTCTAGAACTGAACTCTTGCACCTGCGAGGTGCCCCCGCCTCGCGGGAACGGCCTGTTACGCTACCGAAGGCCGGCCTCCATGACGGGTCTTGGGACCCACAGAGGTGGCACGCGAAGAGGAGGAGCCTTTGGGGGTTTTTAGACAGGGCATTTTTAAGGGGTGGGAGGGTAAGGACGGGTGTTGGGGGAAACCCGTTGGGGGGGGTCCAGTTCCTGCGAGTGCTCGCGGCGGTAAGTCTATAGGTTCGGAGGTCACGGGGGGGGTTGGTGTTCCGTCGGTTGAGGGTGGTTCTATTTGCATGGTAAGTGGGAGGGGCAGATATGATGGAAGCGGGGCTCATATCGTTCTTTGGGGCGCTCGATGTTTGCAGGCGACCTCCCGTTTCCCGGATGGTCAAGACTCTCAGAGCCTGGGCCTTGGCTGATGCTGTGCAACGCACGGTCCGTGGCCAATAAGGCCCCCTAATTCATGATCTTATCCAGGGGTGCCGCGGACCTTATGGGCGCACGGAGACCTGGTTGGGTGCAGAAGGGGCGTGCCCCTTGTCGGGATGTGCCCACCGGGTTTCCACGCATTCCATCAGCCGGGGGGTCAGGGTAGGGGTGGGGGGGGGGCGGTTGTGATTAGAGAGTCTGGAGCCGAGGAGACCACTGTACCTCAGATTGCGGGTGCGAATCCTCTTTGTGAGATGGGGTCATAGGTGTCAGATGGGCTTGCTGGTCGCGTACCTGGCTCCTTGCTGCGTGACAGCTGCCCTGCCCGAGCTCCTGGAGGTGCTTGCTGGGGTGGCAGTTGAGATCCCCAGACTTTTAGTCATGGGGGACTTTAACTTGCCATCGTCCGGCTCGTCATCGACAGCAGCTCGGGAGTTCATGGCTTCCATGACGGCCTTGGACCTGACCCAAGTAGTTGATGGCCCTACTCACATTGGGGGAGGCACTTTGGATTTGATTTTTGTCTCTGGTCAGTGGTTGAGAGATCTGGACTTGAAGGAAATAGTCATTGAACCTTTGTCATGGTCAGATCACTCTCTCCTTCGCCTGGACTTTCTGACCGCCATTCAACACCGCAGGGAGGCGGAGCCGATACGTTGGTTCCGTCCCAGGCGCCTGATGGACCCGGAGAGGTTCCGGACGGAGCTTGGGCCACTTCCTGAGAGTCTGGCTCACGGCACGGCTGAGGAACTTGTTGCGGCCTGGGAACAGGCCGCGGTGGGGGCCCTAGACCGTGTCGTGCCTTTGCGGCCTCTGACCCGGCGCAGGTCCCAACCGGCTCCTTGGTTCTCCGAGGAGCTGAGAGGGATGAAGCGCCGGAGAAGACGCCTAGAGAGTTCCTGGAGGTCTAGCCGTTCGGAGGCTGATCGGACACTAGTGAAGTCCTATAATAGGGCTTACCTAGTGGCATTGAGGAAGCGGCGTAGCTCGCCTCCTCCCTCATTGCATCGGCAGATAACCGCCCAGCCGCCCTGTTTCGGGTGACCTGCCCTCCTTCATCAGGGGGAGCGGGATGACCCGTTGCAGGGACGTGCTGAGGAGTTTAACGGTTATCTATACGATAAAATCGTTCAGCTTCGGGACGGTCTGGACCAGAATTGCGGTGACTCAGATGGGACGTCTGAGGGTGGTCTTGGTGACATTTTGTGGGATGAGTTTGACCCTGTGGCTCCCGAGGACATGGACAGGTTGTTGGGTAGGCTGAATGCTACCACGTGTTTACTGGACCCGTGCCCTCCTGGTTGGTACTGGCCACTCAGGAGGTGACACGAGGCTGGCTCAGGCTATTACGAGCGCTTCCTTGGTGGAGGAGTCTTCCCAGCCGCCTTGAAAGAGGCGGTGGTGAGACCCTCCTCAAGAAGCCTTCCTGGACCCGGCTGTTTTAGGTAATTATCGTCCGGTCTCCAACCCGCCCGGCGAAGGTTGTAGAGAGTATGGTGGCATATCAGTTTCCCTTGCACCTGGAGGAAACTGTCTATCTAGACCTGCTCCAGTCCGGTTTCCGACCCGGTTACAGCACTGAGACGGCTTTGGTCGCGTTGGTGGATGATCTCTGGAGGGCCAGGGATAGGGGTTGTTTCTCTGCCCTGGTCCTATTAGACCTCTCAGCGGCTTTTGATACCATCGACCATGGTATCCTGCTGCACCGTTGGAGGGATTGGGAGTGGGAGGCACCGTTATCGGTGGTTCTCCTCCTATCTCTCCGATCAGTCGCAGACGGTGTTGACAGGGGCAGAGGTCGGCCCGAGGCGCCTCACTTGTGGGTGCCGCAGGGGTCGATCCTCTCGCCTTCTGTTCAACATCTATATGAAGCCGCTGGGTGAGATCATCAGTGGCTTCGTGTGAGGTACCAGCTGTACGCTGATGACACCCAGCTGTACTTTTCCACACCGGCCACCCCAACGAAGCTATCAAGTGCTGTCCCGGTGTTTGGAGGCCGACGGGTCTGGATGGGGAGAAACAGGCTCAAGCTCAATCCTCCAAGACAGAGTGGCTGTGGATGCCGGCATCCCGGTACAGTCAGCTGAGTCCACGGCTGACTGTCGGGGCGAGTCACTGGCCCCGATGGAGAGGGTGCGCAACTTGGGCGCCTCCTGGATGAACGGCTGTCTTTGAAGATCATTTGGCGGCCGTCTCCAGGAGAGCTTTTACCAGGTTCGCCTGGTGCGCCAGTTGCGCCTTTCTAGACCGGGATGCCCTGTGCACGGTCACCACGCCTCGTGACGCCTCGCCTGGATTATTGCAATGCTCTCTACATGGGGCTCCCTTGAAGGGCATCCGGAGACTGCAGTTAGTTCAGAATGCGGCTGCGCGGGTTATAGAGGAGCCCTCGTGGCTCCTGTGATGACACCTATCCTGCGCAGACTGCACTGGCTACCTGTGGCCTTCCGGTGCACTTCAAGGTTCTGGTAACCACCTTTAAAGCGCCCATGGCATAGGGCCGGGCTACTTACGGGACCGCCTACTGCTACCGGATACCTCTCACCGGCCCGTGCGCTCTCACAGAGAGGGACTCCTCAGGGTGCCGTCAGCTAGACAGTGCTGCCTGGCGACGCCCAGGAAGGGCCTTCTCTGTGGGGCTCCCACCCTCTGGAACGAACTCCCCCCAGGACTCCGCCAGCTTCCAGACCTCCGAACCTTCCGTCGTGAGCTTAAAACACACCTATTTATCTGCGCGGGACTGGACTAGTTTTTTAAATTTTCTAATTTTAAATTTTTAAATTTTATAGGGGTTTTAATTGGTTTTAATATCTATATTATTTTAATAATCAGGCTTTTTGAATATGTTTTCTTAATGGTTTTCTTAATTTGTATATATATGCTGTTTTATTTGCCTGTGAACCGCCCTGAGTCCTTCGGGAGATAGGGCGGTATATAAATTTGAATAAATAAATAAATAAATAAATAAATAAATAAAATCATCTTTGTTGCTCTTCTCTGCACTCTTTCTAGAGTCTCAACATCTTTTTTACATTGTGGCGACCAAAACTGAATGCAGTATTCCAAGTGTGTCCTTACCAAGGGATTATAAAATAGTATTAACATTTCACGTGAACTTGATTCAGGTAGTTTATTCCAAGCATTAACAACTCTGTTACTGAAGTCATATTTTCTGCAATCAAGATTGGAGCAGTTAACATTAAGCTTAAATCTATTGTGTGCTCGTGTATTGTTGTGATTGAAGCTGAAGTAGTCTTCAACAGGAAGGACATTGCAATAGATGATTCTATGAATTAAACACAGGTCCTGTCGAAGGCGGCAGAGTTCTACCTACCTACCAGTCTACCTATTGAGACAGACACTCTTAAAATTAACTTCTGGATTCATTGTTCAAAAATAACCTTCAATGTGTCCAATGTTAAAATAGTTTGCTCCATTCTAAATTGTAAGTCAAATGGAAGTATTCTTCTCTCTTAATTGTAATCTTTAATTCTTTCAAGTTCCCTCTAGTGTCCAGTTTTTAAAGTGTTAAGGTTTTTTGTACAGAATTGAAAACAAAAGGAGTTTCTCATAAGAAGGATTCGTATAATGAATTCTAAATCTTATTTCAAATTTACATGGGCTAAAGTTTTTATACTTTTATTTTAAACTTTTTGTTGCTAAGCATTGAAGGAAATCACCTTGTTTAGTAAAACATGTTGATCCAAAGGCTCCTAGTAGCTGAAAATCAGTTAATAAGCAATTTCTGAACATGAGTAGAAAAAGAAGTGTGTAAATCCAGTATCTTTAAAGGTGCTGACCAGAAATTGAATAATGTAGCTATTCCTTCATCTCCCAGAACTCTAAACCTGCCAGAGATCATTGTCTTGCAATTGTATGAAGCATGTATTGGCAATCTCAAGTCCTCTTGTAGTCCAAAGAGGAATTACAAAGAGCTGGTCTACTTGGCTCCTCATTCCACCATGGCCATTGGCTGTACTTTTGGAGGAGCCACCTTCACTTCATCAATTCTTTCCTGGCACTTATGGAAAAGGAATAAATCTCATTGGACAAACCAAGTCTGATCTGGAAATGGATTCAAAAATCACAAGAATGATGTGGGAAAAGTTGCTTCACTTAATATACAAATAAAATTGGCTGATGTCTACATAATTAAAAAGGATATTGTTGGAGAAGATCAGGCTGAGCCTGAGGGAGGGGTCAAATGTGTCATCAGTCACAAATCCTTTCATACCCACAAGAGATTTAAGTCCAGCCCATCTTCAATTCCTTTGACTTTTATCTACTGCCAATTTGATTTGATCTTTAGTAGTACAGATTCTTGTAGAGAGCTTAATCTTGCAATAAAACTTTATATCCATTTGAACTGCCTGGACTTTCTGATTTCTCTGGCGCTTGAAAGATATGCTGATAAAAAGGATGACTTGAATAACTTTTCTATTTTGGATTTACAAAAAAGATTAGTTAAGGCTGTGAAGAATTTTATGAAAACCACCCCCTCCCCAATGAAAAAAAAAATCAAGTTCTAGGACATTATTTGAGAGCCAGTTTGATCTAGTAGTTAGGCACCAGGTTAAAAAGCAGTTGACCATGAATTTTAGTCCTGCCTTAGCCATGAAAGCCAACTGGATGACCTTGGGCCAGTCACTCTTTTTCAGTCATCTCATAGGGTTATTGTTGTGGGGAAAATAGGAAGAAGCAGGAGTATTAGGCATGTTTATCTTGAGTTATTTATGAAAATAATAAAGGCAAGATGAAAAAAAAAGATGAATTATTTGTAGAATAAAAAGAGTTATTTGTAAAAATAATAAAGGCAGGATGCAAAAATAAATATTTGAAGGAATTAACGATCAAGATTATTAAAAGTAAAACAAAAGAATATAAATGTGGTTTATTTGATCAAGCTTAAAATAGATATTTTGTTGTTATTCTGGCAAACTTTATTGGACTTTTTCTGATCAGGACTGAATGATGAGATTTAAAAATATGTTTATAGGTAAGAGATACAGTAAGATATGTGTAGATATATCGTTTTATTTAAGAGAAGCTGATAAGTTATTTGTTTATACTTGTGTTGAAGGAGGAAGTCATTTCTGTACATATATTTCTTTTTCTTTACTTTTCATGTGTTGTTCTTTGTGAGAAGACTTAAAGACAGAGGTCTCCAGTAGTTTAGATCTCTGGGAGATGAGGGAATAGCAATCTTTGTTCATACCATGGTTGGCACCTTTGAGGATACTTGGTTCACAAATGATTTGAAAAGTATTTTCTTGTCAAATTCTTTCCAGACATTTCTAAGAGCATCAGTCTGGATCTAAAATGACTATTAATGCAAATGTGCTGCCTTTTTCTGTAAATTGTTGATAACGTAGAGAAGAGTGTACATTCGGATCCTTAAGATCTTTCTCAGTCTCAATTCTTCATCCCAATGCATTTTATCTATGGATTTGCTGATAATAAATCCATGAAACAAATGTATGCAGAAGCACATTCCTGAATTTATTGCTTCATTATGTTAAACTTCATTAGGGTTATTGAAGTGAAGCTAATATCTGAGGTGTGCCATATCAGGCAGCATTTTTGCCCTGCAGAAATAAAAATGAAGAGAGAAAAGTTGAAGCATCTAAGTCCTCAATGGGCAGAACTGTTTCATTGTATGGAATAATGTTTATTTGGTAAATGCATATTTAAGTATATTTAAGATAAATATTGTTTTCAGAGAGGGAAAACCTTGCTAAGAATGCATCCATTCCTAGAATGTATCCATCCACACAAAGTGTGCCCGCGAAGCAAACCGGTTGTTATACCGGTTGAAATCCAACACTGCTCCTTTCCAAACATTTTCACTTAGAACTCATGTCCATAAGAAGCTTCCTTATACTAACCCTTGCCATTAATTCCTCCATACTTTCTATTTCATACTTTCTATTTTTGATATTTTTCAGAATTATTGCAGAATATAATACAGATTGTCCCTAAAAAAGTTGGAACACAAAACACAAAATATGGGCTTATAGTTTTTCCAAAAGGCAAAAATAAAATAAAATAAAATAAAAAAGAATAAAAACAAACTTCTATAACATACTTCCTATCATTCCCTTGGCAGGATTCTTCCATCCTTCCATTAATATTATATTTGGTGTTGAATATAGGCTTAATGCACTTAAAGTTACTGCTTACTAATTAGTTACTGCTGTAATTATTGTGGTTGTTGCTATTTTCAGGATTGTTGTGGCAGATTTGGGGTAGGTAACTCAAAATAGGTGTATTAAACCTACCAGCATCACCTACTTTAGGTGTTAAAAAAAAGCAAAACACCCCCTTCCCAAACCCCTATTATTATTATTATTATTTATTAGATTTTTATACCACCCTTCTCCCGAAGGACTCAGGGCGGTTTACAGCCAGAATAAAAACAATAGCAATGTACACTTAAAACAAAATTAAAAAACTTATTATATAATTGGCCGAGATTTAAAACATTTAAAATCTAAAAACCCTTAAAATTCATCTGAAAGATTTAAAATTTAAAATTTAAGCCAGCCCCGCGCGAGTAAATAAACACGTTTTCAGCTCGCAGCAAATGGTCCGAAGGTCAGGCAATTGGCGCAAGCCAGGGGGAAGTTCATTCCAGAGGGTAGGAGCCCCCACAGAGAAGGATCTTCCCCTGGGGGCCGCCAGCTGACATTGCTTGGCGGACGGCACCCTGAGAGGTCCCTCTCTGTGTGAGCGTACGGGTCAGTGGGAGGCATGAGGTAACAGAAGGCGGTCCCGTAAGTACCCAGGCCCTAAGCCATGGAGCGCTTTAAAGGTAGTAACCAAAACCTTAAAGTGCACCCAAAAGACCACAGGTAGCCAGTGCAGCCTGCGCAGGAGTGGTGTTACATGGGAGTCGCATGCGGCTCCCTCTATCACCCGCGCGGCTGCATACTGAACTAACTGAAGCCTCCGAGTGCACTTCAAGGGGAGCCCCATGTAGAGAGCATTGCAATAATCCAAGCGAGAGGTTACAAGAGCATGAGTGACCGTGCATAAGACATCCCGATCAAGGAAGGGGCGCAACTGGCAAACCAGGTGAACCTGGTGAAAAGCTCTCCTGGAGACGGCCGTCAAATGATCTTCAAACGACAGCCGTCCATCCAGGAGAACACCCAAGTTGCGCAGCCTTTCCATTGGGGCCAGTGACTCGCCCCAATGGGGTGCCAGCATCCACAGCCACTCCGTCTTGGAGGGATTGAGCTTGAGCCTGTTTCTCCCCATCCAGACCCGTATGGCCACAACTCCTCCAGGATTATGGATCCTAGATTCATGTGGATTATGGATTTCCCAGTACTATAGTAGATCATTGTCTTAACTAAAAAGTTAATGGCATCCACTAATTGAGAAAAACATGAGGAAAGGAATGAGGAAAAGATTAAAGGAAAGTGAAAGATGTACCAACCATTCTTCCCACAGCTAAGGTCTCAAATGCCACCTGAAACTTCCTTCATGTGAGAAAACAAATCAAGACAGTCTTTTCCTGGAATAACCACTGAGCCCTGGGATTCTGATCATCTTCTTATATGTTTTGTACCCTATGATTATCATTAAGTGTTGTATCATTAAGTGTTAAATTTGTACCCTATGACCATCATTTGTGTTGTAAATGTTCTACCTTTATGAAGGTATCTTTTCTTTTATGTACACTGAGAGCGTATGCACCAAGACAAATTCCTTGTGTGTCCAATCAAACTTGGCCAATAAAATTCTATTTAAAAAAAATCTATTCTATGTTAGAAGCCTTTTCTCCTTTTGAATTCAGCTGGTGAGACAGCAATTTCTATCAAAGAATAGGTGGGATTCTGCCTGCAGCTTCTGTTGTAACTTGGCTGCTCATTTTGTAAGCCATATTTGCCTCAGAAGGCAGAGTGGACAGTGGTGAGGGCAGAAGAACAAGGCAAGCAAGCATCCTCAGTTAACCTACCAAGGAGGTGGAGGATGCAGAAATAGCAGCATCTTCCTACATTCAAAGTATTGAGTGGGATGAAGTATACCTTCAACCAGGAGATGTACAGCTGGGAAATTTCTTTCTCATCCTTTAATTGCTAGCTGTAGGTTATTTCTGATTGTTGGAAGAACCTGAATGGCAGCCACTATGTTTTTTTGTCACTCACAAACAGCTGAAAGGAATTTTGTCTATAATTGTATTCTATATTAAGCCCAGTTTCTGGGTTGCCTGTAATATGGCACATTTAAGCTATGGCTGTCCTTTTTCTTTAGGACTGAACTAAAGACATGGTCAGCATCTCTTTAAGAAAGCAGTGTGTTTTACTGGGTTTATACAGTAATCATGCAATCCCAGGAAAAAAGACTCAGGAGTTAAGGGCATGTCAACTGGATGTATCAAAATGTTCTGGAGCAGGAATGGAATAAAAGATACTATAAGAAGAGAAATTGGATGACAGTTGAAATCAATCCCCAGTTGATTTCAGAAGAGTCAGATTTAATTTAAGTAGGTAAGTAATTGGTGGGATTCCATGAATTCAGATTTTTAGGTCAAAGGCAGTGCAGAAGGGGAAAATTATTCTTAAAAATAACATCTTGTAAGTGTAATATCAATACAATGGGAAGAAAAAGATTAAAATTGATAATTTTTATTGTCATTTTCCTGTATACACAATGGTGCAAAGCAAAACGAAATTCCGATGCACTGTTGTTGAAAGAAAGAATGCACCAAACAATGTCCCCAACCCAAGGATAATAACAATATAATAGCAGCATCCATAAATGTCAAATTATACAAAAATGACACCAAAACTCTGTCCATTCCTTCATCCCTCCATCTATGCATATTCATAGTCCTTTTTGAATACATAGCTGAAAAAGAGTCTTGAGATATGATATGGTACAAAGCTATTACAGAATCTAGTTGTCTGCTTAGGATACCACAAAGCTTCCTTCCAGAAGACAACAATGAAAACCAGTCATGGAGAGGATGTGTAAAGTCCCTGACAACACTGTGGACTCTGATCAAGCAGTGCTTATATGCTGAGACATGGATAGAAGGAAGTGAACTTCCAATAATCTTTTCTACTATAGAAAAGTGTAGTCTTTACCACTCTCCGCACAGCCTTCCACTCAAAGTGGTAATACTTCCAAATCAATGATAATACAATACAACAAATCAGAGGAAGTATAAGAAACCATTGTGTGGTCCCTAACAATTAGAAGGGACATTTACAGGAAATGAAAGATGAATGTAAGCTCTAAGAAAATATATAACCAGTTAGCTAATATCTTCAGAGAGTGAAAAAAGACTAATATACAAATTGAAATTAGGCTCACAAGAGAAAGGAAAAGCAACTAAAGTAGTTTTTAGCTGTTTGTAATAAGAAATGTAGGAAGATTGGGGTGACCCTGATAAATGGAGAAAATGATAAGTGCATAACAGTGACAAGGAGAAGGCAAAATTCCTCACAGTGGATAAAATCCCCCAAAAGCAAAATGGTAATTTTAGAAGGAATCAATGGGCTTCATGGGTACTTATAGTAAAAAGTGCCAAAGAAAGATAAAAAGTTTAAAAAACAAAGTGATGAAATTATCGCATTCTATAAAGGAAATAATAAGTCCCAAAATTTTACTGTTGGCTTTTCTTTCAATTACAGCAAGATAATTACAGCAAGAAAACTATAATTACATTTATTTATTTAAATACATTTATTTAATGTATTTAAAATACATTATATTTTATGAATAGTCTAAAAAAGAGCAAGAATCAGTGACTACTGGAATGTAGCATTGTTGATGTATTTGCAAATAACTGGAAGAATAAAATCAGATTTCAAAAAGGAAGGAGGGACATTATGAAAAAAAATCAGAATTTGAAATTCTCATAGAAAACCAATACATTAGAGCACATATATAAACTTTTACTTAGATATAACACAGAGACAGAACAAACAAAAAACTATCATAAAATGGATGCAAAATTTTAAAGAAACAGTTACAGTACAATAATGGGAAGAATCATTGACTAAAATCTATAAAATAATTAAGTAAATCAACCAATTCCTGAAGATGAAGGCATGAAGTTACCATTCCCTTCCAATTCTAGATCTCATTGGGGTGCAAGGAGAGTAGAGCAAAGGCCTTCTAGAGACTGCTCATGCAGAAGGAATAGACAACCAGCTAAATATGAGCCAGCAATGAGTAGTGGCAGCAAAAAAAGCCAATGCAATCCTAAATTGCATTAACAGAGGAATACAATCAAGATCAAGTGAGGTACTAATACCACTCTATAAAGCCTTAGTAAGACCACACCTAGAATACTGCATCCAGTTTCAGTCACCGCACTATAAAAAAGACGTTGAGACTTTAGAAAAAGTGCAGAGAAGAGCAACCAGAATAATTAGGGGACTGGAGACTAAAACATATGAAGAACGGTTACAGGAACTGGACATGACTAGTCTAGTGAAGAGAAGGACCAGGGGAGACTTGATAGCAGTATTCCAATATTTGAGGGGCTGCCACAGAGAAGAAAGGGTCAAGCTATTTTCCAAGGCACCTGAAACCCAGACAAGGAATAATGGATGGAAACTGATCAAGGAGAGATTCAATTTAGAAATAAGGAGAAATTTTCTGAAAGTGAGAACAATCAACCAATGGAACAGCTTGCCTTGGGAAGTTGTGTGAGCTTCATCACTGGAGGCTTTCAAGAAAAGATTGGACTGCCATTTGTTGGAAATGTTGTAGGGTCTCCTGCATGGCCAGGGGGTTGGATTAGATGACCTACAAGATCCCTTCCAATTCTTCTAATCTAATCTAATCTAATCTAATCTAACCTAACCTAACCTAACCTAATGAACAGGTAGACTAAGTGATTTCCTTCCCCTCTAAATGAGCTTCACCAGGATTTGCTTCTATTAAAATGGAACACCAAACACAATCTCTCCATTGCCAACTATTGCCCATGAACTCCCACTCCATGTGCCTTGAATCATGAACATCACAACTCTACTCTTGTACCTAGACCATGGGTGTCAAACCTGATTGCCTTACGTGATGTCATGTGACATATTGCAACATTTTTTGCCTTTGCAGAGCTGGGGTGGGTGTGGCCTGCACGTGATGCATCCGGCCCATGGGCCGCCAGTTTGACAACTCTGACCTTGACCAACTGATGATTCTGCAACAAGCTCTGACCTTCAAACTATACCTGACTACTCTCCTGCATGCCACTTTGATTTGGAACTCTTCTAGGCCAAACTTGTTGAACTTTGGAGGAAACTCATTTCTTTACTCAGGCGTGTGTGTTTGTAAGCCTCATTTAATAAAGAGAAAAAACCATCTCTTTGTGTTTTTGTCTCTTTGTTTGCCTTGGGACAGGACATACACAGCCACACAAAACATTCCACAATAAAAGAAAGTTCACTTTATTCTATGCTTTAGCTAAATCAAGAAAAGGACAATCAGCTTGCTTTCCCACATTTATCTAATTTTCAGTGATTAACTAAAGAGCAAAACATCTAGCAGACTCTCTTAGCATAAGGATATATTTTGTTCACTTTTATTTCTTGAACCCCTTGAATCAGAATTCCTTCAAACACAACCCCTGGCATATTAAACAAACAAATTCCCCTGCTGTTTTATGTTTTTGCTCTTTCCACTTTTTCATTTGGCTACAGGTACAATAATAGCATTCTTCCAATATTCAGGCCCAGAGGTAGTCTTCAGACACACATTTAATAACCACAGCATAAGCAAGCCTCATCCATATTTTAATGCTTATTCATATGCTGTATGGCATTTCCACCTACACCCATATCATTTTCCAATACTCTCACAACATTTATGGATTCCCAGTCATCATTTTCTTTTGGATGGCAATATTTATACCATTATTTTCAGTTCCATTCTTTGACATGTTGCTACAATTCCCATGCAATTTTTAAAAATATTCCTCATTTCAGTTTTATCCCAAAATATCTCATTTATTCTTACTTCCATTTATTTGACTGAAAATTCTCATTTTTCACATGCTTCCAAACATTTTATTTTAATTTTCATTAAACGTTTTCTGCATTTTCTTAAAGAGTTTTTCAATTTTATATTTCTTTAGGGTTTTGCTTAAATCCATTGCAACTGTCTTTTCTCTTTATGCCCATTATACTATAAGAGCCGTGGTGGCACAGTGGTTAGAATGCAGTATAGCAGGGTAATTGTGCTGATTGTCAGGAATTCGATCCTTACCAGCTCAAAGTTGACCCAGCCGTCCACCCTTCCAAGATCGGTAAAATGAGGACCCAGATTGTTGGGGACAATATGCTGACTCTAAGCCTGAGAGGTCTATAGCTGTAATGCACAATGAAATGCTATATAAATCTAAGTGCTATTACTATATATTTCTTTTGTCCTCATTTTTTTTGCAGCACTCGTTCCTTTCTATGTCCTTTATTTATCATCCATGGCCTCTTTCACTTCATCTTTTTAAACTACTTTCCATTAGCATAATTTAACATACTTCTATGATTTTTGGTAGCATATTTTTCTTCCTGTTTTAATAGTTTCCACATCCTCTTTTCTATAATCCAATTTATATTCATTGTACTGGTCATTTAATCAATTTTTGAATTATTTTTCATACTGCATCTCCTTTTCTTGAAGTTATTCAGCTTCAACTTCCTTTTCTTCTATGACATTTTTTGCCGTTACATTTCACAACACCCAAAATGGTCTTTTCTACATTAGTATCTCATTCTTATATACTTCATTATGTTGTCAAACAACCCAATTGTTCTTTTAGATGTATTACTTAGCCATATTTCGGACTTTCAGACCACCACTCAACACCGCAGGGAGATGGGACCAATATGTTGGATCCGTCCCAGGCACCTGATGGACCCAGAGAGGTTCCTGACGGAATTTGGGCCATTCCCTGAGGATCTGGCCCACGGCACGGCTGAAGAGCTAGTTGCGGCCTGGGAACTGGTTGTGACTGGTGCTTTAGACCGTGTTGTGCCTTTGCGGCCTCTAACCTGGCGTAGATCTCAACCAGCTCCTTGGTTTTCCGAGGGGCTGAGGGAGATGAAACGCCGGAGAAGACGCCTAGAGAGTGCCTGGAGATCCAGCCGTTCTGAGGCTGACCGGACACTAGTTAGGTCTTATAGTAGGACCTACCTAGTGGCATTGAGGGAAGCGAAGCGTTCCTATGTTTCTTCCCTCATTGCGTTGGCAGATAACCACCCAGCTGCCCTGTTTCGGGTGACCCGCTCTCTCCTTCAACAGGAGGTGCGGGATGACTCCTTTCAGAGCCGTGCCGAGGAGTTTAGTGGTTATCTATACGATAAAATTGTTCAGCTTCGGGATGGATTGGATCAAAATTGGGTAGATCCAGGTGAGAGGTTGGAGACTCGTCTTGTTGAGACTGTTTGGGATGGATTTGACCCTGTGACTCCCAAGGACATGGACAGGTTGTTGGGGCGGTTGAATGCCACCACATGTTTACTGGACCCGTGCCCCTCCTGGTTGGTGCTGGCCATGCAGGAGGTGACACGAGGCTGGCTCCAGGGGATTATTAATGCTTCTTTGATGGAAGGGGTTTTCCCTGCTGCCTTGAAAGAGGCGGTGGTGAGACCCCTCCTCAAGAAGCCTTCCCTGGACCCAGCTGTTTTGGGAAATTATTGCCCGGTCTCCAACCTTTGCTTTGTGGCAAAGGTTGTAGAGAGTGTGGTGGCACGTCAATTACCCCAATACCTGGATGAAACTGTCTATCTAGACCCGTTCCAGTCCGGCTTTCGGCCCGGATACAGTACGGAGACGGCTTTGGTCACGTTGGCTGATGATTTCTGGAGGGCCAGGGTCAGGGGTTATTCCTCTGCCCTGGTCCTATTAGATCTCTCAGCGGCTTTTGATACCATCGACCATGGTATCCTGCTGCACCGGTTAGGGAGTTTGGGAGTGGGAGGCACCGTTTATCGGTGGTTCTCCTCCTATCTCTCTGACCGGTCGCAGACGGTGTTGGCAGGGGGGCAGAGATCGACCGCGAGGCCCCTCACTTGTTGGGTGCCGCAGGAGTCGATCCTCTCGCCTCTCCTGTTCAACATCTATATGAAGCCGCTGGGTGAGATCATCAATGGCTTTGGGGTGAGGTACCAACTGTACGCTGATGACACGCAGCTGTACTTTTCCACTCCAGGCCACCCCAACGAAGCTATCGAAGTGCTGTCCCAGTGTCTGGAAGCCGTACAAGTCTGGATGGGGAGAAACAGGCTCAAGCTCAATCCCTCCAAGACGGAGTGGCTGTGGATGTCGGCACCCCGGTACAGTCAGCTGCAGCCGCGGCTGGCTGTTGGGGGCGAATCACTGGCCCCAGTGGAAAGGGTGCGCAACTTGGGCGTTCTCCTGGATGGGCGGTTGTCTTTTGAAGATCACCTGACAACCGTCTCCAGGAGAGCTTTTTTCCAGGTTCGTCTGGTTCGCCAGTTGCGCCCCTTCCTTGACCGGGATGCCTTATGTACGGTCACTCATGCTCTGGTTACCTCTTGCTTGGATTACTGCAATGCTCTCTACATGGGGCTCTCCTTGAAGAGCACCCGGAGGTTCCAGTTGGTTCAGAATGCAGCTGCGCGGGTGATAGAGGGAGCCGCATGTGGCTCCCATGTAACACCACTCCTGCGCAGACTGCACTGGCTACATGTGGTCTTTCGGGAGCACTTCAAGGTTTTGGTGACTACCTTTAAAGCGCTCCATGGCTTAGGGCCAGGGTACTTAGGGGACTGCCTGCTGTTACCGAATGCCTCTCACTGACCCGTACGCTCGCACAGAGAGGGACTCTTCAGGGTGCTGTCCGCCAAGCAATGTCGGCTGGCGGCCCCCAGGGGAAGGGCCTTCTCTGTGGGGGTTCCCACCCTTTGGAACGAACTTCCCCCTGGACTTCGTCAACTGCCGGACCTTCGGACCTTCCGCCGCAAGATGAAGACCTATTTGTTTATTCGCGCAGGACTGTCATAGGATTTTAATAATTTTAATACTGATATAATTTTAAAAATTTTATGGGGTTTTATTATTTTAATGTTTTAATTCGGCCATATGTCTAATAAGTTTTTTAATTCATTGTTTTATTTGTATATAGTTGTCATTTTTATCTTGGCTGTAAACCGCCCTGAGTCCTTCGGGAGAAGGGTGGTATAAAAATTCAATAAATAAATAAATATATATGTGTGCATTCTTCAACCACCCATATTTTTAAAAAAGCTATCATCATTCTTGTCTGATTGTCCAATCATTTTCTCTCTTATCTTCTTCTCACTCATTTATTCATGTCCTGTAACAGAATAACTCCATTCTCCAAACTGCATTCATTCCTGCTATACCACATCTTCCTAATTCTTTCATTATTCATAGAATATAACAAGCAACTACCACAGCCTTCCTCCTTATACACACACACAGAAATGGGGGGGAGAGGAGAAGAGAGAGAGAGGAGAGAGGAGAGGGAGAGGGAGGGAGAGAGAGAGAGAGAGAGAGAGAGAGAGAGAGAGAGAGAGAGAGAAGCAATACTTTCTGACAGGAATTTTAGCACTTTCATTCATAACTAAACTTAAACTTTCATTTCCATGTAACTATTCATCCTTTTCACTTCAGATTACCTTCATTTAAATTGTGAAACATAAAAAAGAAGAATAATACAATTAAACAGACAAAACATCCAAAACATCATTTCATTTCATTAATTAATCTTTACTCTGTATAATTTATTCCACTTGATTTCTGAGGTATAATCTAGAATAGCTAGATATGTGCTTCCTATTATGGCTTTGGTGAGTTAAGGCCTTTATCAAATATTTTTTAACTAGATACTGAAGGAGTAAACTAGATTCATGTTTTTAGGCACACCAATACCCTGCGTAACATTCATTGTTAATGTTAAGGATTTGGTTAGTTTTTGTACATTTTGATAAGTATAATTATAATTTTGTACATTTTGATAAGTACAATTGTAACCAAATCCAAGTTTTACCTCAAGCACACTCAGGATATTCTGTGCAAGTTATGATTTTTAATGTAGAGGCCACCTTGAAAACCAACATACTGTTGGCAGTATCTTACCAACTATAGTAAGCGGGATATTGTATATGATATATATACAGTATAGCATATGCTCAAGATACATATCGTATCAATGCTTGCAATTCATGTGGTAAAGAATTAAATCATTTAGTGACTCATACTACATTGCAAAGTGTTTTCAAGTATAGATATACAGTATACTGTACATTTCCCCCTTCTGCACCACTTCAAAAATCTAGCCCTTTTAAAAATACTGCTACATTAATACACAAAAGATTGTCACAATAATGAATATTTTCTTAGCTATAAAATTGGATTTAAAGATCTTGGAATGATATGGGTAAGAACGGTTCAAATAAATTTGCAGAACTTTGCTTTTTAAATATTTTTTTTTCACACAGGCTACATTCCAATCATTAGTATCTAGCAGTGACAACAAATTTTCATTCTGACTGAACAAGCTGACATATATTGTGACAGCTGTTTCATTTCAATAGTCTATCCTATTCTTTTTTTTTCAATTTCTTTTCATAACAGTGTCCATTTAGGTCTTTTCTGTATCTCTCATTGAATGCTTTCCCTTTTCTTTGATTGCCCTTCTCCCTCTTCAACAAATTATAAACACCCGTAACTTCTCAAAGCTTTGTTTCTAAGTATGGCAAGGAAAATAGGATAGCTTTACACACCTGTTAATCTCTCAATCTGATAAAAACAACTCTGCATGTTGAGGGCCTTTTGGCAGGATTAAGCCTGCAGAAACAGATTGATCACTCTTTAAAGAAGATCAGACTCTGGAACTTCAAATGTTTCTTTAATATTGGCCTTCAAAGTAGATTACCCACATTAAAAAAAATCATGTTGAATAATGAAATCTCTGGAAGCTAGCAGAAGGCAACAAAATATGACTGCTCACCAGTTCATTGCTTTCAAACAGTCTGCTTAAGAACCTTAATGTTCCTCAAAAACTGATCCGATCTTAGCAAGAGTGTGGCTATAGCTTGCTAACAATTATTGATCTACTTCTTTCCCCACTGCAGTAGAAGAAAGCTCAGACTAATGCCTTAGGATAGCCCCAAAAGCTTTTTTACAGGCAACCCCCTCCCCTCAGCTGGTAAGGCACAACTCCCACTATTTTGATGTAAAAGAACATACAAATCTGTAGCCTATATTTAAAACAGTCTTAAAAAAACAAGAAATTTGAACACAGTGGGGAAAACCCTCAAATTATTGGTTTTGTTCATGTGCATTATGCAACTCTATCTATATTTCCTATTGTGTAGCTTACTCTTTTTCAATCTTGGCAATTTTACAATGAGTGGGTATCATATCTCAAAACTTTCCAGTCAGTACTGAAGTTGAACGTCTTGGAGCCCTTGAATTGGAAGTTCATACATCTTAAAGTTGCCAAGATTGAAAAACACTGTTCTAGTTCTTTCTTCCTCAAATGTTCAGAGCAAAGCCCACAGTCATAAAAAGATGACCTAGTTCTACTCATATCCAATATCATTCAATAAGTGTTTCGCAGAGCCCAGAATTCCTGCAATGTCATACTGGAGGAAAAAAAAAAGATGACAGCCAAATTTCCTTAAAATGTACCATAACATTTTAATGTAAAAGGAAATCATACAATCTGTAGCCTTTTTTATTTTTTTAATTTTCTATACTGTGTTTTTATTGCTAGAGTTGCTGTGAACGAGCAGGCTATTTAAATTTTGCAAATAAATAAGTAAATAAACAAACAAACCTACACAAGGCTAATAGTGACAAAATTACAGTAATTGCACAATGGAATATGTAGAGCTCTGAAATATTTTTCAATTTGGTCGGATAAAAATCAAAACATATTACTAATCAAGGAGAGAAGCAACTTAGAACTAAGGAGAAATTTCCTGACAGTTAGAACAATCAATCAACTTGCCTGCAGAAGCTGTGAATGCACCAATACTGGAAATTTTTAAGAAAATGTTGGATAGCCATTTGTCTGAAATGGTGTAGGGTTTCCTGCCTCGGCAGGGGGTTGGATTAGAAGACCTCCAAGGTCCCTTCCAACTCTGTTGTTATGTTACTCAACTTCAGGAACAGGATTGTTGCATTACTTCTGAAGAATCTGTAAACACTTTTCTAAAATGACAGATATCCAGAGAAGCTTCAGCACAAATTAATGTTCAGAGAATTTCCTCTGAAAAGGAAATAGGGCTTCTCAACTGCCAATTGTTGGCAAACTGAATACTTTAAAATATTTATAGGTACTTAGAAGATTCTGAGTTAAATTCATAAATTGTTCTATTTACATATTAGAGTTTTCTTTTTAATTAGGGTATTTGTAAGTATGTGACTACGTCTATGAATATTTATGCACAATTTCCCTAATGTGTGCAAATTTGTGGCAGTTTTCCTAACCTACAGGTTGTTTTTTTTTTTTTTTGAGATGCAATATTCTATGTCAATCAATTAACTCTTTATTACAGTCATACACCAGCAAAAGAAGGGTGGAAAAGCTAAAAAAGATAAAATACACAAAATTAAAAAGCATTTCAAAAAAGTAAAAAGGGAGACAGCAGGGACATATAACATTATTCTATGTTAACCTGAACCCCTGCTGTTCTGTAATATAATACATCATGCTTAAAGTAACAAACTGTACAGGTGATCTTTAAGTTTGATTCAGAAGCCACATGAAAGCATAAGTCTCTAAAAATTTGAGTGCAGGTTATTTGATGGACTACCTATGCTGTTACAGATTTGATTGACTGCTGAGATCTCTGAAGAGTCCCAAAGCCTAGAACTGCAGAGTGTCCTCTTTCAGTGGCTCCCAGATGGACTTGCTCTGTAATATTGCCTTAACTATATATTTTTCCCTGAAATTTATAGGATACATTGTATTTAAATGAATGGCTTTTGTTTTGTTTTCTTTCATCCTTTTACTGCATATAGTTTTTATATGTTTTTTTTCTTAATTTGTGTCTTTGGGTGTGTTTTTATATTTCATAAATCATTTCAAGATGCTTTTGTTTAGAAATGAAATAAAAAAATTATTCATAGTAAAATCCATAAATCTCATTTTTTTATTATTGCAAAACATGTTACAAATTCTAAAACTAAAACAGCTGATTTGCGGTGTACAACTGAATCATGTGATAAATTCTGAAAACTGTTTATTCAGTATTCTTTTGAACAGTAGGTTTCCTTAATATACAATATATATATATATATATATATATATATATATATATATATATATATATATATATATATATATATATATATATATATATATATATATATATATATATATATATATATATATATATATATATGATATTTGGGTTTATTCCCAAAAGTACGAAGACTATATCCAGCCATTATTCAAATGCATTTATCCCTTCTCTATAATTTTCTGAAAAGGATCCTAGTTTAAAGTGGATCATATAATAACTGGAAGGAATAAACTCAGAAACATTCTCCAATTCAATTTGCAAGTTATCTCTATGAAAAGAAGCGATGAACTGAAGTATTGAACTGGACAGTGAAAAAACTCAGCGCAAAGTTTGATTTTTTAAATTATTATTATTATTATTATTATTATTATTATTATTATTATTATTATTATTATTATTATTATTATTATTATTATTATTATTTTGAGAATCTTAGGATATGCAATGCTGCAATGGTATGTGAGGAAGACCTTGAGAGACAGGGTGAAGAAATGTTGCCTAAGGAACTGATGATAAGAGAGGTCATAGCCTGCAGCTGCTTAAGGGCAAGAGAAAGGATCAAAGGGACTTTTCTTGGCTTTTCAGGCTATAAAAGACCGAGCAGGACATTTATACATTCAGACTTTTAAGAATCTGTTAATATCGCCTTATAATAAAATAGAATAAGCTCATCTACTCAGGTGCTTTCTAGGAGATCTGATAAGGAAGCACTAGTGTTTGCTATCTATTTGGGATTTAAGTGTTGCTTCCATATATTCTGAATTTATGCATTTTTAAATTAACTAGCTGTTAAAAAAACAATTACTCCTATGACCTTTTTCCATAGGCAAACAAAAGTAGACAAACAATAAATATTACTGGATCTACCCGTATTTAAACAGCCTAATCTGCAAAAACTGAATGATCAGTAGGAAACAGAAGAAATATAGAAAAATCTATCTCCATCAACTAGCGGCAGTCTAAATTTTTGCAATTCAGATCTAACTTAAAATGAAGCAGCCTTTAAAAATAGCATCTACTTTAGAAGTTGGTTCAGGGCAAACTCTCTCAAGACAATTGAGTTTATACATTCAATTGTAATACCTTCAGGAAAGCATATTAATGACATCAGGAGTGAGAGAAGTGAGCTTGGAACACATTAATACCCTGTTTTCCCCAAAATAAGACATCCCCTGATAATAAGCTCAATCGGGCTTTTGAGCGCAGGGCAATAAGGCCAAGCACTTATTTCAGGATTCAAAAAAATATAAGACAGGGTCTTATTTTCGGGAAAAAACGGTAGTGTTAGAAAACGTTTGCTAAAACTTGTGACTCTCTATTTTTCTAGGTAAAGTTAGAGACAGTCATGACAAATGTGACTATGAAAACAGACCTTTAAATAATAATAATAATAATAATAATAATAATAATAATAATAATAATAATAATAATTATTATTATTATTATTATTATTATTATTATTATTATTATTATTATTATTATTATTATTATTATTAATGTTTAACAAGTAGGAAAACAATATACTAAGCATTAAACATCTGCCTAAAGTCTCTGTATCAGTGAGATATGTGGCTTGAAAATTTAATAATTTTAAATTTAATAAATAAATAAAACAGATGCCTTGGACTTCTAAATTATTAACAGTTACTATCTGACTTAAAAGGTCCTCTGATGCCTGCAGCAATTGCAGAGTTGGACTTGGAGTTCCTGGATATAATTTGTCGAGATTAAGATAAAGCACCTTTTAAACTCTGCTTTATGATCTAGAGATGGTGATGGGAAAGAAATATGGGGATCCCACAACTCTAGAGTACCTATAAAATATTGTGCCTGTTTCAGTATTTATCAATTTTTAACCATTGCTATAAGGCTTCAAGAATCAATTATCTCCCAGTTTGCCAAGGGACTCAAAACTATGCTAGATAAACTAGAAATCAATTTTACTGGCCTGCTGCTGGGGAAGGGGGCGAGCAGGTGGCCACACTGA
The DNA here is from genome assembly GCF_028640845.1 of Ahaetulla prasina. Taxonomy (NCBI): domain Eukaryota; kingdom Metazoa; phylum Chordata; class Lepidosauria; order Squamata; family Colubridae; genus Ahaetulla; species Ahaetulla prasina. The sequence continues at coordinate 42,385,566 of NC_080539.1, forward strand.
AAACTAGGGTTGTATTTTTATTACTATTATATTGACATGTTTTCATTCCTCATATAAAATTAAAATTATAAATTCAGATTCTTATTCACTATCCCTCCATTTTATTGTTCCTTACAGCTAAAGAAGAATAAAATAATAAAATATGTTTTTCTTATCCTGAAAAAAGGTAAACTAGTATAAAAAAGGTTATTAAATCTTTTCTCATCTGCTCCAAATATTGGGGAACATATGCAGGACATGTGAAGGACTCAACAATCCAAATGCTATGGTTCAGTTTATATTTTCTATCAAAGCAGTGGAAATTTCTTAACTACCTTATTTTTCAGACTATAAGATGCACCATGATTTTGAAGAGGAAAACAAGAAAAAAAAAGTTTTTGGCCTCCACGCCAGAGTTGAAATGCTCCCAGTTCAGACCTGATAGCCCGATCCGGTAGCGATAGTGGCTGGTGGTTCAGAGAACCGGTAGCAAAAATCCCTGGCCCCGCCTTCTGCCGCTGCTGAGCTGCACCATCATCAGAGGGTTTTTTTAATTTTTAAAATCATTTTTTCTTCAGCTGAAAAAATGTCTTTAAAAGTAAAAAAAAAAGTCTTTGATGATCCCGCGGCTCAGCTGGGATCATCAGAACCCTTTAAACACTTCTTTTTAACAACCTCTTGGCCAAAGAGGTTGTAAAAAAAAGGTTTTAAAAGACTCTTCTGGCGATCCCAGCTGAGTTGCCTGATCACCAGAACCTTTAAAAAGCATGTCTTCTACAAGCTCTTCGGCCGAAGAGGTTGTTAAAACAATCCTTTTAAGAGGTTCTGGGCTGCGATCAGGCAACTTCAGCTGGGATCATCAGAGGAGCCTTTTAAAATCTTTTTTTCCTCTGGCAATCCCAGATGAGTTTCCTGATCATCACAGGCTTTTAAAATCATTTTTTAACAATCTCTTACAACAGCCCACCCAATCTCCTCATCCCCACTTACTTAATTGCTGCTTGATTTTCTTTGCTTTGGCTGCTGCAATCAGTTGCATCAACTAGCAACTGAATCTGCCTGCTTGCAATCCATCTCCTCAGTGAGCAACTCAATCTGCCTGCCTTCAATTGGGTAAGTAAACTATTAAAAAATAGTTAATTGGTTTTTTTTTAAGGAGTTGGGTTTTTTTAGACAGCAATTTAAAGTTAAGGAAGTTTTAAATTTAGCTGCTTTTATCTAAAACAGAGGTCTCCAACCTTAGTAACATTAAGGCTTGTGGACTTAAATTCCCAGAGTTCCTCAGCCAGCGTTCCTGGCTGAGGAACTCTGGGAGTTGAAGTCCACAAACCTTAAAGGTTTTAAGGTTGGAGATCCCTGATCTAAAAAATATAAATAAAATAATAAAATAAAATATTTGTGCAGCTTTCTGAGATTTGGTGTGTTTCTGTAGTGTTTCACTCTAACTACAAAAACACAAAAAATCTCACAAAGCTGTATGTGGCATTTTGTGTGTGTGTGTGAGAGAGTCAGTTGTATAATGTTGTGTTGTGTGTGTGTAAAGTGTGAAAGTTGGTTTTTGAGCTTTTTGTGACTGTGTGAGGTTCCTGCTTGTTTGCAGGGGCCATTTTGGGTGAGGTGCAGCTGCTTTTACATTGTGTGTGAGTCAGTTGCGTTGTGTTGTGTTGTGTGTGTGTAAAGTGTGAAAGTTGGTTTTTGAGCTTTTTGTGGCTGTGTGAGGTTCCTGCTTGTTTGCAGGGGCCATTTTGGGTGAAGTGCAGCTGCTTTTACATTATGTTTGAGTCAGTTCTGTTGTGTTGTGCATGTATGAAGTGTGAAAGTTGGTTTTTGGTACCTCTTATTGTTTTGTATACTTTGTTTATTATTTTTATTATTTATTGTTATAGGCCATGCCCACCCAGTCATCTGACCAACAAGCCACGCCCACCAATTAAGCCACGTCCACAGAACCAGTAGGGAAAATTTTTAAATTTCACCCCTGTTCAGTTTTTGCTCTCTCTAGCCCCCAGGAGCACTCTGCAGGCCTCCCAAACCCTTTGTGCATCCTGTTTTTGCAAAAAATGGGGCCATTTTTGCAAAAAAATAGGCCTGTTTTTGGTCTCCCAAATCCTCCACGCATCCCATTTTTGCCCTCTCATGTCCCCAGGAACACTCTGCAGGCCTCCCAAACCCTCTGTGCATCCCCTTTTTGCAAAAAACAGGACCATTTTTGGCAAAAACGAGACCACGGGGTGGGTGGGTGATTCAGGAGGCCAAAAATGGCTGTATTTGGTCTATAAAACGCACCAACATTTCCACCCTCTTTTAGGGGGGAAAAGTGCATCTTATACTCCAAAAAATACTGTAGTTTCCCTCTCAATCCAGTTGACTGATTCAATAATTGAAACAATCCAAATAATATTCTTGAAATAATATTTTAGCATTATCCAATATTTGGTGTCAGGAATAAACACTGAAAGAAAGATGTTTTCAGAGGAATCTGGACACATGCACCTTCCCCAGCGTGTGTAGAGATGGTACATTCAGAGCAGGCAAACATGGAGTTGATTATGGCTTGAGGCTTCCACCTGTTCTTATCTTTTTATCTTTGTTTTAATTCTATTTTTTAAACTTTGCTTTTAACTGTCTCTTTTTATACACTATATGGCTTTTATTTGGACATATGTAAATTAGATAGTTAGATAATAGATAAGTAGGTACATGATAGATAGGTAGATGAGAAAGAGAGACAGACAGAGAGAAAGAGACAGAAAGAGAGAAACAAAGACAGACAAATAGGTAAAATATTGATTTGTACAGGTTTTGGGGTTTGATTGTTTAGAGCAGGGGTGTCAAACTCATGATGTCATGGTGGTGTCACTTGACATATTGGGACTTTCCCCCTTCTTTAAACCAGGTGTGAGCATGGCCAGCACATGATGCATCCGGCCTGTGGGCCAGGAGTTGACAGCCCTGGTTTAAAGGTAGTCATTTCATTATCCAACTAGATAGCATCATCAGTACAAGTAAGAGTGGGGTTTGTTGACTGTTTATATATAGTAGTTTGCTCTGCCAATTTTGATGATTGTTGTTTGGCTAGCATTACATTCATTTTGGAAAACTATATGTTGAATGTTACCTTCAACATCATATTTTGAAATAGGGCTAATTCCATTCTTAAATAAATCAGAGCTTTTATAGAACAGATGGGCAATGCATACCATCATCAGAGTCATCTAAGGCAGGGGTCCCCAATCTCTGGGCTGCGGCCCACTACCAGACTGGCCTATTTGGAACCGGGCCACGCAAATGGCAGGCTGGCGTATATGTGCACAGCTCAGCTTGCATATGCATATCAATTCACTCCTTGCACGATCCAGTTTCCCTTTCCCCTCCCAACCGGGCTGTCAAGCTGCAAAGGTTTGGGATCACTGACCTAAGGCATGAAGATTATATGAGTTGTCCAGCTAAAGCAAGCATCTTCTAAAGAGCAATAATATAGAAATGTGCTGGAGGTGGATCACTTCTGTGCAAAGACAATTCCAAAGCCTCTGGGAGAAAACAATGATAAACCACTATTTTACCAAGAGAATTTAATGGATAAAAACTAGATAAAGTGATTAATGATATAATGCCAGATAATGAGCCCCTCAGGTCAGATGGCCCTTAATGTGCTGCTGAAGAAGAGACAAGGATTTTTTGGACTAATAATAGTGTTTATGACATGGCTAAATTAAAGTCTTCAGGGCATTTAGTTGCTGAAAAAAATGAAACTGCAAAGACAGAATTACAATGAGAATTGGAATGCAGAAACTGGAAAAGCTCAGTACAAGAATCACACACTGATACTTTAGGCATCAGCATCTTGAAATTGATTGGGACTGGTCAGTTTCCATCAGATAATCATAAAGGTAGTGCTTGATTACCATGGCAATTGGGACCTGGAGTGTGACCACTAAGTAATGTGGTCATTTAGTGTGATATGACCACATTGTTTAGGGATGTTCAAACCTCAAGATGTGTAGGTCATTAAGTGGGAAGTGGTGGGAATCTCAGATAAGGAGCACAGAAATTGGGAAGTGCTGTGGATGGGGGAAGCTCTTGGAGGGCTGGCATAAGCAACATGAGATTTGGGGGATGTCAGGTATGGGTTTGTGAGGGTGAGGCTCTGTGCAAATTTAGGAAGAATAGATGGTGTGACATGATGGCACATCAGGGAGACCAGAGAATGAATAGCACAGCAGAGTGTAAACATAGAAAGGCTAGGGGAACTTACTAGCATACAATGGCAATCTTATAGCATAGGATGTTGAAAGTGTGAGCAGATTGCCTAGCACACAAATCTCAATTATGTGACCACAGGAGCACAGTGACATCTGGACCAGTCATAGCTACCATTCATTCAGGACTATTACAACTTTGAATGGTTCCTGAATGAAAGGTCAATAAAGGAGAACTACCTGTATTGTTAATTACTCAGGACACAAAAAACAAAGAACAGCATTACTTTCATAAAAGGAAAAAAATTGCAAAGATAGTACATAGGTACAGTGCAGTCAGTGACAAATTAATATCAACTAGACTTCATGAACAGTCCCTTAATATGACACTTATCCAAGTTTATGTCTCAATTTAATACATCTGATATCTAAGAAGAGGCTAATATGACCAACTGCAATCTGAAGCTGACAGAACATACAAGCAAGATATGTGGTTTGTGGATAGAGACCGAAATCCTAAAGTTGAAAATAGTAATATTTGGACTATATGGCTTAAGAAACAGAAATGAACCAGGAAATCAACTTATACATCTCTGCCAATTTAATAATTTATTGTAAGAAATTTCTTCAAAAATAAAATGATCCCTGTTTACATGGGCATGACCAGGTGGAATATTTAAAAATCTATAAGTATAGGTATTTATATCTACAAACATGAGAAACATGCAGACATTATTAACAATCTATGGAATTGAAAGTTGAAATTTGAAGAAGCAGGTTGAAAAGGTCTTTTTGATTTTTGATGTTGTAGAAGATCCCTAAAAATATCATGGTTTCCCCAGAAAACAAGCAAATGGATAATGGATCAAATGAACCAGAGTTCTCACTCAAGGCATAAATAACCAGAATTAATGTAACACATTATGTGAAAACCTAGCTGTCTGGAGAAATCTAAAATGTAGGAAAAGGAGGAAAGAAAAAGAAAAGATGACCAGCAGCAAGATTCTATTACATTTGCAATGGGGCTGCTATAGGGAGGCCTGACGGGCCAGGTTGGGGACAAAAATAGACCTGGAGAAAGTCTATATTTGTGGCTTCTAAGAGTCGACACTGATCTGATGGCACAAAATCAATAAGAGTATCTAAATCCAGTCACAATATTGCAGCTGGTCCATTGCAGTCTCATTAATACTTCTTTCTGAATCTTCTTCCACTCATAAAACCAGCCTACCTCATAAAAAGCTAGAAAGAAAGAACCACAGGCCCCAGGAATACCTAGTGGAATCTTTTCCACTATGGTAAGATTTTGGCAATCTTCTATCCATGTTCTCACAAAATGTTAGAATTTTTGTCCAAAATCAAAGTGGATGGGGCTTAATCAGAGGCCATGTGCTTTGTGTATGCAGAATGAATTTCCATGTATTTTGTCTTTAGAACTCTTTTTTTATCTTCTGCATTTTATGAGCTATCAACTGAAAGAATATTATACTAAATATAGTGGGAAGCACTTAGCCGTTACAATGAATTGGAGATAATTAATAGTACCCAGAACAGTCCATCTTTCGCCAAGTATCTAATGCACTAGCCATATCTGTATGAGATTTAGTTGGGATGTTTACTTATTACACTATGTATCATACTGTGGTCAAATGAAGAAGCATCTTCAAATTGAAGCATTACAAGTTGCTTACTTGTATACAGGAACATCCAATGAAAGGCAAAGAACCCCAAGAGAGTGGGTGAAACTACAAGACTCAAATTCCTCCTTTAAAAAGGAGTGGGGACTTTGATTTGCTCCTGGGAGGAAAGTTATGGCAAATCTAGACAGCGTACTAAAAAGCAGAGACATCACCCTGCCAACAAAAGTGCGTATAGTCAAAGGTATGGTTTTCCCAATTGCAATGTATGGCTGTGAAGGTTGGACCATAAGAAAGGCTGAGTGCCAAAGAATTGAGGCCTTTGAACTCTGGTGCTGGAGAAGACTCCTGCGAGTCCCTTGACTGCAAGGCGAGCAAACAAGTCAGTTCTAGAGGAGATCAACCCTGACTGCTCTTTAGAAGGCCAGATCCTGAAGATGAAACTGAAATACTTTGGCCACCTAATGAGAAAGAAGGACTCACTGGAGAAGAGCCTAATGCTGGGAAAGATTGAGGGCAAAAGAAGAACGGGACGACAGAGAACGAGGTCGCTGGATGGAGTCACTGAAGCAGTAGACATGGGTTTAAATGGACTCCAGAGGATGGTAGAGGACAGGAAGGCCTGGAGAAAGTCTATATTTGTGGCTTCTAAGAGTCGACACTGATCTGATGGCACAAAATCAATAAGAGTATCTAAATCCAGTCACAATATTGCAGCTGGTCCATTGCAGTCTCATTAATGCTTCTTTCTGAATCTTCTTCCACCACTCATAAAACCAGCCTACCTCATAAAAAGCTAGAAAGAAAGAACCACAGGTCCCAGGAATACCTAGTGGAATCTTTTCCACTATGGTAAGATTTTGGCAATCTTCTATCCATGTTCTCACAAAATGTTAGAATTTTTGTCCAAAATCAAAGTGGATGGGGTTTAATCAGAGGCCATGTGCTTTGTGTATGCAGAATGAATTTCCATATATTTTGTCTTTAGAACTCTTTTTTATCTTCTGCATTTTATGAGCTATCAACTGAAAGAATATTATACTAAATATAGTGGGAAGCACTTAGCCATTACAATGAATTGGAGATAATTAATAGTACCCAGAACAGTCCATCTTTCACCAAGTATCTAATGCACTAGCCATATCTGTATGAGATTTAGTTGGGATGTTTACTTATTACACTATGTATCATACTGTGGTCAAATGAAGAAGCATCTTCAAATTGAAGCATTACAAGTTGCTTACTTGTATACAGGAACATCCAATGAAAGGCAAAGAACCCCAAGAGAGTGGGTGAAACTGCGCACTCAAATTCCTCCTTTTAAAAAGGAGTGGGGACTTTGATTTGCTCCTGGGGAGGAAAGTTATGGCAAATCTAGACAGCGTACTAAAAAGCAGAGACATCACCCTGCCAACAAAAGTGTGTATAGTCAAAGGTATGGTTTTCCCAATTGCAATGTATGGCTGTGAAGGTTGGACCATAAGAAAGGCTGAGTGCCAAAGAATTGAGGCCTTTGAACTCTGGTGCTGGAGAAGACTCCTGCGAGTCCCTTGGACTGCAAGGCGAGCAAACAAGTCAGTTCTAGAGGAGATCAACCCTGACTGCTCTTTAGAAGGCCAGATCCTGAAGATGAAACTGAAATACTTTGGCCACCTAATGAGAAAGAAGGACTCACTGGAGAAGAGCCAAATGCTGGGAAAGATTGAGGGCAAAAGAAGAACGGGATGACAGAGAACGAGGTGGCTGGATGGAGTCACTGAAGCAGTAGGCATGAGTTTAAATGGACTCCAGAGGATGGTAGAGGACAGGAAGGCCTGGAGGAATGTTGTCCATGGGGTTGCGATGGGTCGGACACGACTTCGCAACTAACAACAACAAGGGACTTTGATTATGCAATTGTGCCTGCTATCTTGACTTTTTGACACCTCCTCTCAGATACTCCTGCTTTGTAATGTTCTGTGGGTTACATTTTTATGGAGTTATTGAGTTATTTATTGCATTACTGAAGTATTCTTTAAGCCAGCATTCTCCTGTTCTCTTCAAACTTCAGTTTCCAGAATATGAGAGGTGATTAACCAATATATCCGGATGGAGATTAAATACTAGATTCCCACCTCAAACCTATTTTCTCAATGGCTGTTTGGCCATTTTATGCATATTGTGTTCTTCAGCAAAAGTAGCACAATTGTTTTCCATTATTTGACTTTAAATTCTACACACGTTGCAAACAGAGCCATACCACTGTTGGTCTTCATTAAGGAGAATCATTTGCCCCTTGATAATAATTCATATGCATGTATTTTCTACCAAGGGAGCTCGTAAACTGTTCTTCTACAAGGACTAAGAAATCTGCTATCATTCACTGGATATCACATTGTATATCTGCTATCATCATCCCTTGACAAAAATAAGATTTTAATAGAGAAGTAAATACTTCTGCAAATAATTCACTAGTAAAAGGAATAAAGCATCCATATTATGACTATTAGCCAATAGTATATGCCATATAAAATAAGTGATGATAAATTATACTTTTTCATATCAAGTGGCAATGCTTCATGAGTGTTTTGCTTTTTTGTTGCGCTATAGAAAATAAAAATATAATTTCCCTCTCCCCTTTTGAATTCAGAAGCATTTTGACAATGTTCCTTTTGATCAAGAACTCTGATTTCAATTCTTATTTTCAGGGACACTTATATTTAGCTAAGCATATGTATAAAAATCATATGGGAGTTTAGTGGTTAGTATACAAAATCTGTATAGAGACCTATGTACCCAAACCCAGAGGCAGATTTTGTATTTCTGCCTTCCCATTATAAAAGGTTCTCATGCAACTGCAGGAACTCAGGTGTAAGATTCTGTTCTAGGGGCCCTCTACTCTTCAACAGAGGAATTCTACAGAGGAATTATTGAGTCTGTCATTTGCACCTCTATAACTGTCTGGTTTGGTTCTGCAACCCAACAAGAAAAACACAGACTTCAGAGGATAATTAGAACTGCAGAAAAAATAATTGCTACCAACCTGCCCTCCATTGAGGACCTGTATACTGCACGAATCAAGAAGAGGGCCGTGAAAATATTTACAGACCCCTCGCATCCTGGACATAAACTGTTTCAACTCCTACCCTCAAAACGACGCTATAGAGCACTGCACACCAGAACAACTAGACACAAGAACAGTTTTTTCCTGAAGGCCATCACTCTGCTAAACAAATAATTCCATCAACACTGTCAAACTATTTACTGAATCTGCACTACTATTAATCTTCTCATAGTTCCCATCACCAATCTCTTTCCATTTATGACTGTATGACTATAACTTGTTGCTGGCAATCCTTATGATTTATATTGATATATTGACCATCAATTGTGTTGTAAATGTTGTACCTTGATGAATGTATCTTTTTTTTTTATGTACACTGAGAGCATATGCATCAAGACAAATTCCTTGTGTGTCCAATCACACTTGGCCAATAAAAATTCTATTCTATTCTATTCTATTCAACAGTTTTATTAATGATTTCATGATATGGTGAAGACTTGCAGGAGACATAAAAGTGGGTGTGTTAGCTAATATTCTAAAAGAAGAGTAAATGTTAAAAAATGATCTTGCAGAAATGGATGCAAGTAACATAATGAAATGTAACAGGGACAAACATATGATCTTCATTTAAAAATGCAGCAAAAATGAAAGGAATAAGATGGGGGATACTTGGCTTGATATTAATATTTATGAAGCAAAATTTGAAACAATGTTTGATTGCAAATAAAATATTAGTCAGCACCAAGTGGTGTCAGTTGGCTATAAAAATGGCAAATGAAATGTTACTTTCAAGCAAGAGAATTCATACAATTTAATAATTTTAGTTTATCCTGCTTTGGTCAGTTCCCCAGAGAAAAGAGAAGAGAAGAGAAGAGAAAAGAGGAGAGGAATGGTATCCATATGTTAATGGCAAGATTTGTTTCTGGGTGCAGTGCATGAAAGAATGGATTTAACATACAGTATGTCAGACTCCAGCTGAAAGTTAGAAACAATTTCCTATCAACATGAGCAATTTGATAATAGAAACAATTGCTCAAAGAGTTTTCTTGATCTTTTTTACTAGATGTGTTAACTGGAGATTTCATAACTATCTACATGTTTTAATTTGGATTCTTGCACTGAGAAGAAGGTTGGGCTTGATAGTCTAATTGCACTCTTCCAATTCTGGCATTTTATGATTTCATAAGTGAACCTTAACTTGCCTCTTCATGAAATATCTAGAGAAATATGGGAAGAAACAGAAGAATTTGCAAAGGTTCTAACCAAACTAGGCCAGAAAATCTGGAGAATAATCCAGTGGCCAACAGATTGGAGGATATCAATTTACAAATCAGCACCAAAGAAAGTATGTTTAATGAAGTATGCTAGAACTATACCCTTAATTCCACACACTAGCAAAATAATGCTTAGGATCATCCAACATATAATAGATTAGAGCTCTACATGAAAAGACAGATGCCAGATGGCTTTAGAAAAGGCTTTTTTCTAAATTTAGAAAAGAACATGAGACATTATTGTTCTAGCACAGTGAATAATTGAGAAAGCCAGACAACACAACAAAGACAATAATATATGATTCATTGTTTAAAGAAAAGCTTTCAATTATATTGATCATTGATTGACCTAAGGAATGTGTTTAGAAAAATGGTAATTCCAGAAGATATCATTGTCCTCATTTAAAACTTTTATACACATTTCAGGAAGCTACAGTATGGATACAACAGATTGGGTCCAGGTTGGTAAAGGAGTAAGACAAGTTATACTTTCTCCTTATTTATTCAACCAATTTATGGAATATATATTCAGGGAAATGAGATTGGAAGATGAATGTGATTTTAGAACAGGATGAAGGAATGGGGTGACTTCCAGTGGGGGAAATTGAAGTTTTATCACCTATTAACAGGGACAACATCACACCTTGTATTGCCACCTCCACAATAGGGATGGGGCGAAGTATCTCTTTCTCCTGGTTGAAGGAGGAAACAAGAAATCAACTCACTATAACTGCGGACTGTTGCTTGTTAGGAATAAACCATGGAAGAATATTTCCTGCCATATGTCTATGGAGATTCTCAGTCATCCAGGTCATGGGTGTCTCAAGGGTGCTTTTTTCAAGAGGCAACTCGACTTTCTTGTTTTTCTTTGAAAATGTTTCACTTCTCATCCAAGAAGCTTGGTGGGGAATGGAAATATTTATATTCCTTGCAGACAGCTCATCATTTGCATTCTTTTAGAGAATTACAACATATATGCACACTTTAAACCCAAAAATACTAAGACAGAAGCTTGTCCACCCCAAGGATAAAACACCCAAACTGAGCAACATGGTATATGCAGTACAATGCAGTGAAGCATGTGCAGATCTGTACATTGGAGAAACAAAATAACTACTTAATAAATGCTGGCACGACATAAAGAAACGAAATTACTACTTAATAAATGCTTGGCATGACATAGAAGAACAAATCTACCAGAACAAGATTCAGCAGTCCATCTGCACTTAAAAGATAAAGGCCAGTCTTTTGAAGACAGCAAAGTCCACCAATAGTTCAGAACCGTGATTGCGCACTTGTGTGTGGTGCTTCTGCGCATGCACAGAGCGTCCGTGATGATGTCTGGGCGGGTGGGCAGAGCCTCCTGCTACTGCCACTAGTGGTTCAGTAGAAACCCACCACTGAAGGGTTTTGGATACATTTTGGACAGATTCATTGAACTTTTGAATATAATCTTGGTGGTTTTTATTTCAGTTAAAAAGGCACTATATTATTACAATTAAAAATAAATAATGCATAGGTAAGAGCTGAGCTGAAACTAAAATAATTTAAATAACCCCTTTCACTGTCATTGCCATTTAAAAATATCTCTTACACTGCAGTTTCTAATGCTTTCCTTCAAAACCGTTCTGCATCCCATCGAAATCTTCAGTGACAAACCCGAAATGAATCTTATAAGAGGCCTAACTCAAGACCGATTATTTATTTGCTTGCTTTTTTACTAACTTACCAAGATTATACAGTATGCTTCTCCAATCATTGTCAAAATATTCTTTAGTGACAGTTTGGTTCTATTGGGAAAAAAATGATGCAAGTTTATTCTGTGCAATAGTGGCAAATATCTGTAGCTTGGGTGTAAGGATCAGGGTTCATTCTCTGAGTTGTGGGTTGTTTTGTGAATGTTTTGGCTAGGAAACATCTTCACCAGAGTTTAGGGGATGTCAGTTTCAATGTTCTTCTGTTTATAATGGCTTCAGGTGTTCTCCTTTGTTCTCCTTTGAGCTTCATTGTTCTCTGTTTTTAGTTGGTTCAGATTGTTCTTCTGGTCTATGGTATAATTGTCTGCCTTGTGTTTTCTTGGGTCTCTATGGCAGGTCCTGTAGTTTTAAATGCTGCTTCTAAGGCTCAAAGAGTTTTAACTGATTAGAATTATCTACAGTAGTGGCCAAAATTGTGGAAACCTTTTGGGAAAAGTGTATTTTTGAGGTTTGATAGCTAAAAACACTACTTTTTTTTTTTTTTTGGAGTTTCAAGATAATTGTTTTCCACTGCTGGAATGGCCTGGGAATAGCCCAGACCTTAACCCAATTGAAAATCTATGAAGCTGACTAAAAAAACTTGTTAGTCAGAAGCGACCCAGCAATAAAACCCAGTTAATAGAAGCAATCATTCAATCTTGGTTTCACATTATAGCAGCTGGAGAACTAAAAGACTTTCATTCGCTCCATGGGAAGACGTTGTAAGGTGGTAATTCATACTAAAGGTTACCCAACTAAGTATTAACTGACGTGATAATTTTTGTATAACGTGTTTCACTTTTCTTCTTTCTGCTGTAACTGCTATTCTAATAGCAAATCCTTCATAAAAGTTATTGCATTACATTATTGATTAAATTATCTTTCCATTGATATATAATTTTATGGTACTACTCCAAATGTGGTGCTATTAACTAGTTTTAGAAAACATACTTTTCCAACAGGTTTCCACAATTTTGGCCACCACTGTACATTATAGTTGAAGCCTGTCTTTTCCTTTGTATGTATGGGAATGCTATAGTTTCTAGAGAAAACTACACTCCCTCTAACACTGACAGGGCAAGCTTCTTTATATAAACAGAGAGCAATCCCTACTTCTTTCTAGCAGTGAAAATGTTACCTAGCTGGGCAACAAAATGTCTGCATGCAAGCAACCAAGCTCAGAAAGTACTAGGGACTTCATAAGATAGAATTTGACAAGACCACACCATAGAGTCCCTCACACAGAAATCTAATTTTTTTCCTTTATGCATATCAACCATAGAAATATATCTGATGTGGAATGATTAAATGATTTTTTTACTAAAAAAAACATAATATTTGTTGGTACAGTCAACGAGCTAGCAATTGACCTGCAATCCCCAACAGTATTTCTAAATTGAAGTATCTCTGCACTGCTAAGAAGTTTTCAAGAATTTATATTGTTATTTTGTTTCAAAATAGTAATCACTTGTTCAGCTATTGCATTTGCAGATGCTTTTATCAAAGTATCCCATCAAAGTGGATTTTGAAATCAAATTGTCAAAGCAATTGTCAAATCTGCCACTTCTGAATACTTCAAAGAGCTTTGACAATTCATTTAGACTTTGAAAATGTTGTTTTAATATATCCTGAAGTGTATATAATAATATATCTTGAACTTCCCTTCTATAGTTGAACCATGGGGGGTTTCTCATGCAGACAAGTTTAGATGACAACACTGCCTAAGTGTTAAGGGATGGAGATTCAATTTGGTGTAGTGGTTATGGCACTAGACTAGAAACCAGGTGATGGTGAGTTCTAGTCCCACTTTAGGTACAAAACCAGCATGGTGGCCTTGGGCCAGTCACTCTCTCTTGGATCTAGGAAGGAGGCAATAGCAAACCAATTCCAAAAATCTTGCCATGAAAAATGCAGGGATCTAGTCCATGTAGTCACTGGGGGTCAATGTTCACCCAAAGGCATTCTTCTCTCCAAAAAAGAGGGATGGACTAGCAGAGTAGCCCCACAGTGAAATGGGCAGCAAATACATTTAGCAATCAAACAAATCAAGAAACTGTTGTTTGTGTCTTTCATGTTCTACTTGTGTCCCATTTTCCAGCTAGAATTTTAAACAAAAGTGTCAGACAAGGGGGTAGAAACCTTTCTTTCTGTCTTTCCCCCATATAGCAAGAAGAGAAAGTTGTCAAATTTCTTCAGCAATGTATCTGTACCACTCTGCCTCCATAGCCAGTCAGCTGACATTTTTTTATTTCTTCCCAGACTTAGCAATATTTGCCAGTTAATTCATTAATTAGCACCCCAGAAAAGCAAAGGAAAATTTAACCTTTAAAACCTTTTCCATTTGTTTTTATTTTTGAGTCGGTTACTTTCTAGAGCAATTCAGCCCAAATTCTGTGTAGTCACTTGGCTGGACCAGTTGTTATAAAAGAGGCATAGGGAGAAGAACAGTTGTTATAAAAGAGGCATAGAATATTACAAAAATGGACTATGCTACTACCCTTGGTCCCCTCTGGGTGAAACTTTTATGGGTGGAATATCATTTATAGAGTTTTGCTATTTCCAACTTATTCTAGGAAAAAAAGGGGGCTGCTGGCATTTAATGCTTCTCCATTGGTGTCTGTAGGTACAACTTTTTAAATAAACCTAAGAGATGGTTGGACCAAATCATTGTTCTTCCCAATTTCCAAATGAAAAATGAAAATGAATCATGCCGTCTCTGAATCATGGCACTATCATTTGAATTGGATCAGGCTTGAGCAGTACACTTTTTTCACTGAAAGTATTAGCTATCACTAAGCATTTATTTCACAAAAGTCAACACCTGAGATATTAAATGAGAGTTTTCCCCCATTCTCAACTCCCACCACATTCTTCCTCCTTACAAGCAAGTCTATTTTTGCTTGAATGACTCCTGTTTCATTTTCTGAAGTTTATTATTTTTTTCAACACCAGATATAGCTGAAGGGATTTTTATTTTATGAAATATGAAAATCCAAGGATGAGAAGTTTGCTTGAAGGGGGAAAAAAAGCCTTATGCACTGTACATTATTTTTGATACTTGAATTATTTTGCCCTTGAAGTAGAAATGTATCTAGGGAAAAAGAAGAATGTCCCTTGCCTGGCATTTCTTCTCAGACCACTATACTGAGATAATGTCTTAGCTGTTCTTCATTTCTGTCACACAGCAGCTTGAATTTTTTCCAGAATGAAATCAGGTGCAATAGCCATTTTTTATCCATGCCAAACCAGCACATGCACTTGATGCCTAGTAATGCAATCCTTTGACCATTGATTTATTCATTAAAGGTTGAAATTAGGTGGGAAGGCTTTGATTGAGTTCTTCTTGTTGATCTTCTCATGGATGATAGCTCTAGCCTGTTTGTGAGACTCCTCCTTTGGTCAATTATAGCTGGTTTTAATATCACCTAAAGTCTCATTTATTTACTTAGATTGAATTGATGTTGCTTGAGTTTCTTATTGGTTTAGCTGTTTTAAATATGTCAAATTATGTAAAGTTTTGTTTGTTTTTATTTTGTTCTAAATTTTACAAAATAGTATATGTGTGTATTTGTGTGTGTGTGTGTGTGTGTGTGTGTGTGTGTGAGAGAGAGAGAGAGAGAGAGAGAGAGAGAGGGATCATAACCAATTTCTGTAAAACAAATTTCATGAAAACAAAACTTCCTTGAGTTCAGTCATCTGTTGTGTTTCACTTCATTTTTCTTTTCAGAAAATAAATTGAATAGGCAACTCAGATGAAGCATCTACGTTCTAAATTCAGAAAGAACTTGCAGGACATTTTTATCCTTTTATTGTTTTTGAACTTAGTTTGTGCTCAGCTCTTTGAAAAAAAAGTATCTTTTATTCTTACTCTCTCATTTTTATCAGACTCTGTTCCTAAATGGCAAATTATTTCTTTTTAATTGTCACCCAGACCAGTTAACATGTCAGCAGATTAAGGCACCTGTATCATAGCTCATGCGTGAAGTAAGAAAGTATACTGTATGTGTGAAAGTGCAAGTGTGTTTGTAGGAATGAATAAAAATGCAATTCTAAGGTAATATCACATACAATAACTAGGAATGAAAGAAAATGGGAAATTCAACTTAACACTACAAGAGAGCTGTCCAGTTTTTTTGAGGTTTATGATTCATAGCACCGCAATGGAAACTGAGCAATAATTTAAATAATAAATATAATGCTGAGAAAATACTTGCATTCTCAAAGTGAGTCAATTTTTTTTTAAAAAATGGCAAATACCAATATATTGATGAAAAGGAGTTATATTGGAAACAATGAAGCAGGATATTTAAATTCACTTTGGGCATGTCATAATTGTGGTGATCTCCATGCTAAAATTCCCACTTGGAAATAATCAGAAGGGAATTTTTTTTTCTTCATTCTATTGATTTAAATCATTTAAATCATTCCTCCCACTCTATGGACCTGGGTTTATAAATACCTATGTTCAAAACACTAAAACCACTTTGAACCAACAGCATAAAAAACATAGAAAAGATCCAGGTTAAAATAAATCATTTCTGTAAAAATGAGGGAGTATTGTTTTATAGTACATGACATAAAAGAAGCAGAATTAGCTATTATGTTAAGTTTATCTACAGAGAAGCCTGAAAAAGATGTCCCATTTCAGATCTAAGATCATGGGACAAAGTACCATATTTTTCAGAGTATAAAACGCACCAGACTATAAGACACACCTACTTTTTGGGGGGAGGAAAACAGGAAAAAAAATCTGTCTCCCAGCAATTTGCCTCCTTGCAGCAAACAGTGGAGGCCCACGCAGCAATAGGCAATGGTAATATCTGCAGCCTGAAACAGCTGAGGATTGGGAGGCCGATCCAACCGACAATCAACTGCTTGTGCTAATCAGGCTGGTGCTGAAGCTGAAACAGGTTTTTTGCTGTTTGCTGCAAGGAGGTAAATTGCTGGGAAGCAGAGGCCAAAGGGTGAGGCTGACAGGTGGGCAGGGCTACATTTGGTGTATAAGACGCACCCAAATTTTCACCCTTTTTTAGGGGGGGAAGTGTGTCTTATACTCCGAAAAATACAGTATATGAGAATTGGCAGTCTGCTACTAACCCAAGTCCAAGTTTGTGATACCTTTGGTACCCTAATAAGCATTTTCATTTGGACCCAGAAAAGAATCAGGACCATATTAGGAGCCCTGGTGAAACAGTAGTTAGAATGCAGTTTTGCACACAAACTCTGTCCACAGCCAGGACTTTGATTCTGATGGGGCTCAAGTTGACTCAGCTTTCTATCCTTCCAAGAATAGAAGGATTTACTGGGTCCTCAGTAAAATGAAGACCCAGATTGTCCAGGGCAATATACTGATATTGTAAACTGTAAAAGAGTACTGTAAAACACTGTGGAGCGGCATCTATTGTTATTGCTATTGTTATTGCTATTATAAGGTAGGTGAATAAAACAAACCCATCTTTCTTTGGGTGTTAATGTACTGCTTAGCAGCTTTGGAATCTCTTGCATAGAGTGATTGTGCATACAGTAAATGAGCTACACAATAATGCATGTATTATTAGGTAAAAAGCTACTTTATCATTTAAATGCAATTATTGTATTTATTCTTAAATAAAACTTTTATTTTTAAAACTTTTAGGCCTTCATGTTCTTTTTCAGATGCATCTGTCATAAACAATTTTTGCCTGGGTGCGTGTAGATTTTTTACCAGAGAAATACACACATTGCTTTTCCAAACAGTTTCTAAGTGTTTGAGCAAAATATTTCCAAACACCTTCCCACTCTTAGTTTTTTCATTTACTTTTGCTACCTTTCCTTTTGATTAGATGAATAATAATAGTGTTATTCCAATCACCCATCACTGATAGATTGTTCACATGCACATTAACAAGATCACATAGCCATTCTATAAGCAAACCACATGCACAGTTAATATTTTTCCTTTTTTAACCATCTATATCTACAGTTTTACTATTTTCCAATGTTCTCACAGCCTTTAGGACTTACTTTCTTCATATATCGACAGCATCCCCGACTGATTTTTAA
This sequence comes from Ahaetulla prasina, assembly GCF_028640845.1. Classification (NCBI taxonomy): domain Eukaryota; kingdom Metazoa; phylum Chordata; class Lepidosauria; order Squamata; family Colubridae; genus Ahaetulla; species Ahaetulla prasina. The sequence goes on from NC_080539.1 coordinate 42,403,476, forward strand.
AATACTCATTTTTTTCATTTACTTCCTTCAGTTTATCCAAAACCATTTCCTTACTTCTTAACTTCATTCATTCTGCTGACAGCTTCTCCTTTACTCTTTTCATCTGTGTGCAAAGCTTTTAAAGCAGATACCCATACACACACACACAGATTGCTGAGCAAGCCCCAGTGATTAAATGAGGCCACTAGTTTACATTCCATATAATCCCAGATCTCTCTCTCTCTCTCTCTCTCTCTCTCTCTGTATATATATATATATGTAGATATATGTTCTGGAGATGAGTGTCTTGGCTACGGAGTTGATCTGTGCTGGGTGGTGGTGTGAGAGTGCGTGCAGATAGCGGTTGGTGTGTGTTGTGTGTGCACGCACTCTCACACCACCACCCAGCACAGATCAACTCCATAGCCAAGACACTCATCTCCAGAACAAAACGCTTAGCTGACGAACAACACCTAAAAACCGAACTACACACTCTCACAAACGTACTAACATCCAATGGATTCCAGAGAAATAAGATTACCAAACTAATCCAAAAAGAACCCCCCACTAAAATCCAAGACAGAGAACAAGAAAACGGCACAGCCCTCCTCCCATATATAAAAGGCACCACAGACGGAATCAGCAAGATCCTGCACAAACACAACATCAAGACACCATTCTGCACAAACCAAGAAATATCCACCATCCTAAGAAACCCGAAAGACAAAATTGAGTTAGAAAATCAAGGAGTATATGAAATCCCATGCACCGCCTGCCCCACCACATACATTGGACAAACCAACAGAAGAATAAGTGCACGATTGAAGAACACAAGAACTCAGTCAAAAAAGAGGAACCAACTTCTTCCCTGGTCCAACACTTTAAAGTCACAGGACACGATATTGACTTTAAAAAGACCAGAACTATCGCCAAAACTGAACACTTTAACAACAGAATAATCAGAGAAGCCATCGAGATAGAAAAACGCCCACACAGCATGAACAAAAGAGATGATACCTCCCGCCTACCAGCCATTTGGAAACCTGCCCTTATTGACAAACGTGTCCCTAACACGAGGAATGACACCAGACCCACACTCACGAGGTCCACACAGGATGTCACCACCACACATCCACCCAGAAAGCAGACCCAAACCCACACTGATCATGAAGCACGACCAAGGACCAGAAGCCAGACCGCAGCTGCAACATTAGCCATTTCAAACCCCTCCAATCCATACATGCAGCAGACTGACACCCACTGTGAAGATGTGGCACGACCGCGAACACAAAGCCGGACAACAGCTGTGCAGCTCACCAGCTCAAATCCCCCTGCAGCTCAGACTAATCTGAGCACAACCACCCAAAGAGGACACACCCCCATCCAATCAGAGCACCAAAAAAACCCCATCCAATCAGAGCACAGCCAAGCTCCCACCCAATCAGTTCAAACCCCCACTAGCAGTTAAAAAGGAAGAAACAACTGCAGTTACACATTGCTCCCAGAAGCACGAAGCTGAAGCCTGAAGATGACGAATGGACTTCGTCGAAACGTAGCTAAGACACTTCCAATTTTACGTGGGAGAAAACCCGAATAACCAAAGATCTACATACAAACACCCGCGAAAACCTCAGAAAACAAATATATATATATATATATATATATATATATATATATATATATATATATATATATATATATATATATATATATATATATATATATATATATATATATAGACACACACACACACACACACACACACACACACACACACACACACACACACAGAGACAGAGAGAGAGAGAGAGAGAGAGAGAGAGAGAGAGAGTCATCTGAGAATGACATGTCCCACCATGCAGACTTGGACAGCACAAGAATAATGACATTTTTTTAAAAATGCTACTTCAGCACTGTGGACAGCATCTGTTCCTTCTGCCAATGCCAATGTATCCTTTGTGTATCTGAGTTTAAAGGGGGAGCCCACATTTTATCTAGCTTTAAAAGCTTTCTGCAAAATAAAACAAACAAAGCTCATAACAGATAAAAGATTGGGTTAGAAATTGCTCTTATATATGCTCAATTTTTTTTTCAGGAAGATTCAAAGGAAAAAAAACATAAGGAAAGCGTTTACTCCTGGTATGCTGTACCTCAAATCTGAAGTGATGGTCTGTCCCACCATTTCATTTGCTTCATGTGAAGACCCAGCGTCTATGAGCCATGCCTGAAGCTAAAAGTATGGGTTGCATTACCTAGATTAGCTAGCAAGATGCCTGTTTCAATCTCCATCTTTCAGAAGACCTGGAGCAGAGAGGGTATCTGAATTATAGGAACAGTTTTTAGTGAACTAAAGATTTCATTGAGCTCATTAGTTCAGCTAACAGTTTCCACTTGTTATGATGCCATGCAGCTAAGGGCAGAAGAAGCAGCAGGAGTCAGTGATGATTAACCAGGGTTGGCAGCAGTGACTGCTATGCCAGTTATTGTCAATGGTAGGAAGGGAACCAACTGGAAGGAGCCAACTGTAGTACTGGAAGGGAAGGCTCTCTTTCAAACCCAAGCATTCCATATCACTGGACAATTTTCAGTTGAGGCCACTCTGCTCAAACAAGGCAAAGAGGTCTGGGAATAAAACATCAGCCAGCTTTTTCTTGTTCCTTATGAACCACATTATGTTTTTACAGGACTGATTTTCAAGAAGTGCATAGGTAGCTTTGAGTATTGCTTTCTTTTTTAAAAAAATCTAGTTCCTAAGTATTTTGAATTGCACAATTCTGTATGTATGACCATCTTCCAAGGTTATTAGGGAGAGCTGTGTCATTAGACAGAGTATCTCAGGGAGCAACTGCTAAAGGATGTGGAGTGACACTTTTGTTCCAAAAATGATTCATGACTGATCTCTTGAAAAGAGAAAATTTCTTCACTCTAGATGACTAGGCAAAAAACTTATTTTAAGCATGACACAAACCCCACTTGGAAAAGGGGAAGAGTCCCTTTTTCTGTGTTATTTCTTAGACTTGATGTTTTTGTAGTAACTTGAGCATAAAATTCTCAAACGTTTGAAAGAAGAATGGTTGAATTCTTCAAGCTTCATTGTTCATATAAATGATTTGCTTTATGATAATGAACAATAATATACTGTGGAGTCCTTGGTGTTCTCTGAGCTTGGTTGTTTTCTTGCAGATTATGCAAGAAAGCAACCATGCTTAAAGAGCATCAAGGACGCCCACAGTTCAACCCTGAGCTACAAATATTCTCTTCTACTGGTACATGTGAAAGGACAGGCTATCTGCAAAATGGCCAGCATCTGGGCTGCTAGTGACCTGTCCCTTTAAGACCCTCTCTAGCCAGCCCAGCAACTGGTGGCTATCAAAGCTGAGCAGAAAGGCAGCTGAAGATGATGCTGTGTTTTCTATTCATTCACAGGAAGCTAAAATAGCCTGAAGCAGCCTAAGGCAAATAAAATAATCACTATAATAATAATTACAACCACAGCAAATCATGGCCATAAAATGCCTTCTTCAGCCATTGTGAGACTCTTACTAGCTATGGGTCACCAGGTGGATCAAAACTCTGTGTTTTAAGTTCTACTGTGCCACAGGAACTCTCTGCAATGTTCCAGAAAACCCCTCCTGCAGAAAAGACTTCGAAGCCAACATCTTTCAAAGTTCTTTTACTAGCATAGGTAAACTGGCACAGTTGGATGAAAACTGAAACTGGGGATTCAGGTTCCTCCCTCGGTAATACAAACTCCAAAATCTCCACCCTCATGACCCCTCTGCTGGTCACATGTTCCAATTCTCAACTGTCCCATGTCAAAACATCACTCCGGCCACTCCAGATGTGAGCCCAGCCTGACCTTGACCAGCAGGAAATATGTTGTTATGTCTAATAGCCTCTTGTACCCTCAACACCCCCCCTTCTACTTTCCCACACCGGAGAAAGTGGCAGCATGTGGAAGCCTTCAGCCTAGTATGGCTTCCAAAGCTGACACTCTTGCTTCCTGCGGTTTGCTTAGGCAGTTGCGATTAACCATTTGAAGCCTCCCTTGTGCGTGCAGAAAAGGCTTTATGTCAATGTACGCCTCCCATGGGGTAAGGCTTGCCATTGGTTGCTTTCCTGCATACGTTTTAGGCTTAATTAATGCTCTTGCTAGATCTTATATTTGAGGCTGATTTTAACCATGCTATTGTAATTTAGGTACTGACGAGTCAATATGAAATGCACACATCTACCTCTGTTTGTCTTTTGGCTGTATCGTTTAAATTATTAAAAGGGACTAATTGTTTTAAAATAATTACTGTTTTCCAGAAGTAGGACTCAGAGAGAAATAGTGGAGAAACAGAAATTGTAGCAGAATAGGATAGTAAACAGTGAGTAGTAGCCTTTGAGCACTTGTGAGTGTGTTACCTAGAGGTCAGGTGGGGTTGTGTTGGCTCTCTGGGGTTTTGGAGCCCACTGAACTGGGTATATGTAAAAGAACCTGTGATAGTACAATAATATACAATGGGTAGGTAAAAGATCTACTGTACAGTAATGTACTTTTAGCATTGTTGCCTCAATATGTCTCTTCATATATATCAGAGAAAGCACTGCTTGGAACCTTCAAATCTTACAAATATTTGATTCCGTCAATCTTGGAGATGAAGCCTTTGCTCTTTAGGTTTCAGAAAAGCCTCCTAAGATTTATCTCGAGGCCCTTAAAGCAGAAAGGAAGACAGTGGTACTGTATTATTATCAACATCCCTTCAGCTACTGTCTTAGCTTTATTATTATTATTTTTTTAAAAAAATAATTGATTTAGGTGTTTATTTTTTTAGTTTTGTTCTACACCACCCAGAGTCACTTTTTTGAGAGATGGGTGGCCATATAAATGAAATAAATGAGTAAATAAATTCCTAGTCGTGAATCACATACACAAAAAAAATCAAAATCTTTCTGACCCAATTGTAACAAATTTTAATATAACATTACAAAACAAAGAAATAAATATAATTCTTATGCATGTACTCTGGCTAAATTCAATCGGTGCAGCTTCTCTCTCAAAAAGGAGAGGAGTGCATTATAACTGCCAGCCATGTACTCATTAAAAATGGGAAGCTTGCTTTTCCTTTTAAAAGATAAACACGACAACCCTAACTCAAACATGGTCGAATAACCAGGAATTGAAAGGCATACTTTTATAAACACAAGGCTCCCTCTCTCTGGATGGAGAAACCTGTCTGCTTTGCTTTTTGTCACTTTTTCACTTTCTTTTTTAAATATAGGTTCCTCCAAATCAATGTATGACAAACCAGATAAAATCTTCACGTATCTCTATGTGTATTTCCTGGAAAATTACTATTAGTTCAGAGATCTGTGTTTAAAGTTTTTTTTTCAGTAATGGTTAACAATAAAATGAACTAGATTTTTTTTTGTTTTCTTTGAATCGTCTAAGGAATTTTTGCTTCATACAGATATTTATTCCAAAGGTGCATTATACTGCATATACCATGTTGCTCAAACCCTTCTCACAAATTGAGCAACATGGTATATACAGTACATTGCAGTGAGCAATGTGCAGATTTGTACATTGGGGAAACAAAACAACCACTTGATAAATGCATGGCATAACATAGGAGAACAAACCTATCAGGACTAGATCCATCCATCCATCTGCATTTAAAAGACAAAGGCCACTCTTTTGAAGACAGCAAAGTCCACAATTTGAACAGAGGTTTGAAAGATGGGTCAAAGAGGCCATCTATGTCAAAATTGAATTTCCCTCTCTCAACAGAGGGGGAGGGACATTACATCATCTGTCTCTAGTCTACAACACAGTCCTTTCAGAAGTTCCAAGAAGGCTCCACACCCATTTGGTCTATTCAGGTGACCCTGAGGACACAGATAAAACTTCCAGGTGGCCTTAACAACTTGCTAAAAAAACATAAATGACTAGCTGTCTGTAAAATTCAAGGTATTGGTTACCACCTTTAAAGCGGTTCATGGCATGGGACCTGGTTATTTATGGGACCGCCTACTGCGACCGATGGCCTCCCAGCGACCAGTGCGCTCCCACAGAGTGGGCCTCCTTGGGGTGCTGTCGGCTAGACAATGTCGACTGGTGACCCCCAGGGGGAGGGCCTTCTCTGTGGCGGCTCCAACACTTTGGAACGAATTACCATCTGGTATTCGCCAACTCCCTGATCTCCGGACTTTCCGACGCGAGCTGAAAACATGGCTGTTTCATCGCGCAGGACTGGCCTGATAGTTTTAAATTGGGAATTTTAAATGAGTTTTAAATGGAGTTAGCCTAAATTTAAATATTTCATTTTAAATTATTTTAATGTTTGTAATATTGTTTTTATATGGCTGTAAACCGCCCTGAGTCCTTCGGGAGAAGGGCAGTCTAGAAATATAAATAAATAAATAAATAAATAAATAAATAAATAAATAAATAAATAAATAAATAAATAAACAAACAAACAAACAAACAAACAAACAAACAAACAAATAAAATATTTCCATTCCCCACCATCCAGTCAGAGCTGAAGAAATTTCTTGGATGAGAAGCAAAACATCTTCAAAGAAAAACAAGAAAGGAAGTCCAGTTGCCTCTTGAAAAAAGCACCTTTGGGACAACCATGTCCTGGGTGACTGAGAATCTCCATAGACATTTATATTTGTAACTCAGGGTTGAAATGAAGGGTCCATGGTTCTCTCTGAGCTTGGTTGTTTTCTTGCAGACTTTATTTATTCAAACTAGCTAACATCATCAGTGCTAGCAGGGAATGGGGTTTGCTTTCAATTATATTAATGTTGAGTGGGAGTGGTCTTGGTGGTTCTTTGGTTGGACTATTTACTGTAAGCTTTTTTGCATTTCCTTCATTGGGGTATTGATTGCTTCTTGTTGATTGTCTCTTGAATAATCAAGAGAATCATTTCCTTCATTGGGGTATTGATTGCTTCTTGTTGATTGTCTCTTGAATAATCAAGAGAATCATTTCCTTCATTGGGGTATTGATTGCTTCTTGATGATTGTGTCTTGAACAGTATGTAGGTGTTATTTATGTCTATGTGCCTGTTGATGGCCAATTTGTAAGAGTTCCAAGCTTCCAGGAATTCTCTAGCATGTTTGGACTTGGCTTGATCTAAGATGATCACTGTTTCCCAGTTGAAATTATGGTTGTGTCTCTCCATGTATAAATGTATAAATGTGAAATTAAGGGGTTGTCATCATGTCTTCTGACATGAACACAGATTAGCAAATTGGCCATCAACAGGCACATAGATAAACAACCATATATTCCATTCTAAAGAGACAATAAAGAAGCCAAAAAAGGAACAGAAAGACAGAACACTCACCAGCAATCGACACCCAGATAAGCAAAGATGAACATCAAAATTAACTTTAGACCAACAGTCAAGAAGCAAACTATATACCTCAATCATGGAAACATTTTTAAACAATAATGAACAATGAATTCACTATACCTAAATACATAACCATTTCTATCAGATTTAACTTAAAATTGAAGATAAAGCTACTTTGGTAGTATTTACAGAAACATCTGAACAATGTTACAAGAAGGCAAAAAAAAGCTGTGATAAGACACTTCCTATAATGCAACAAGAAAGAAATGTTTTCTTTTGTGCCAAGTTTACACTCCAAAATAATAATATATAGATACTATTTGCTGCCATTCATTGCTTCAGTCTCCAAGGACTGAGAAATAGAAAATGTGTCTTTATTAATTTATGTTTCCCATCATCTAATATTTTGATATGGTGTGTTGTATGTCTGTTTCATTCTGGGAAGCAGGATTCTCAGCTGAAACTTTTTGTTATAAATTTTAGCAGTGTGGTTAAAAATTTATTTATTTTTTCTTAATCTGTCACTGTACACTTTTAGCTGAGAGAAATTGCTTAAATTATTTATCATGCAATAACAGCTGGGCCTTGCTGGCAAGACCATTTCTAAAAGCTTAACTCCCAAGTGCAGTTTCTGTTTAGATTTCTTAGGATCTATTCTCCTCCTCTCTGGTTTGCCATGTTATAGTGCATTTGGGAATTCAGACCCAAGCAAATAGATTAAACTTTTCCATTTAGGAACATTTCTGTATTTTTTCCAAGATCACATTTAATGGTAAAAGACCATCCTTCAAAGTTTCCTTCCTAGATTTAATATTCAGCATAGTTTACTGAACAGTTTGCGATGTCAATTCAGTAGAAAGGATGCAAGCATTTTGATAATAAATAACATGTAATCCTAAATAAGACAAGATGTTTTATATCCCAGCCTCTAGGTTTTATGGGAATGAGGTAGTTGAGCAAGTTCAATTTTTTTGGCAATTCAAGATGAGTCAAAAAGCTCATCTACGGTTTACTCACTCAACAATAGGAAGTATTAATCCACTGGTATTTCCATTTCATTCCTAATATGTAGAGTTTGGTAACTATCTTACAACAGTTCAAAGATTATGACTGGTAACGCAAAGATTCATTAGTTGGTATCTGCTAGTAGAATGCAAAATAATTCATTCTACTGATATTAGGCCTGAAGAATAGAAATACAGTATCTGACTATGGATGATATACCAAATTGATATTAAATTATATTGGGGACTTTTTAGCAATTGCTAGGTTAAACCACAAGGTTTGGATAGCAAAATGTAGAAGGCAAAATTATGTACGCAATTAGAAATTTTTAAAAGCACAGACTCAGAAGTTTCTCTGTCATAGGGTAATGGAGATGTGAAGGTTTCACATCATTTCGTGACTTGTTTAATTGTGTAACTGTTAGTCTATGTAATCACTATTTCCATGGATTTAACAGGTTAACAGAATTGGAAGGTACCTTGTAGGTCATCTAGTCCAACCCCCCACTTTAGCAGGAGATCCTACACCATTTCCAACAAATGGCAGTCCAATCTTTTCTTGAAAGTCTCAAGTGATGAAGCTCCCACAACTTCCAAGCTGTTCTATTGGTTGATTGTTCTCACTCTAACAGTTCCTCCTCATCCTTGGTCAGTTTCTATCCATTATTCTTTATCTGGACTTCAGGTGCTTTGGAAAACAGCTTGACCCCTCTCCTCTCTGTGGCAGCCCCTCAAGTATTGGAAGATGGCTATCATGACTCTCCTGGCTCTTCTCTTCACTAGACTAGCCATGCCCAGTTCATGTAATCTTTCTTCATATGTTTTAGTCTCTAGACCCCTAATCATCCTGGTTGCTCTGCTCTGCACTTTTTCTAGAATCTCAACATCTTTAGAGTGTGGTGACCTAAACCGGATATAGTTGGGGTCTTACTAGGGCTTTATAAAGTGGTATTAGTATCTCAGTTGATCTTGATTGTATCCCTCTGTTAATGCAATTTAGGATTGTGTTGGCTTTGAATGTGAATGTTTTCATTCATATAGAATATTTAACTATTTACAACACATTATGGCATTACAAAAAGGCAGGTAAATACATTCATGTTTTAAATTAAAGGAACTCCATTGAAGAAAGGAAGGAAGAACAGGTATCACTTGAGAAAGATTTCATGATTCATAGTAAACACCAGAGAAAAGCATTTCCCCTAACTGTCAAGCATTTTAAAAATTGTCTGAGCAGGAAAGGTTTAAAATAAAAGGTGAGTCACTCAAGAAGTAAGAGATATTATTCATTTGAATTTGGCTTTCTTTCCTTATTAACACTTTTCCATAAGAGATTGCAAAACTGCCCAGTTTCTTCAAATGAAGTTAAACTAAAGCAAAACAATTTACGTCTCTTTGAGAAGAAAGAAGAAACTTATTTTCTCTGTAAGGTGAACCTAAAATATATAATAAAGCCAATAACTATAACCACATCACAGTTATATTTTTGGATTCCCTTTTTCATTATTACTTATATTATCAAGAAAAAAGGCTTAAATATATTGGAGGAAGATTTGGTTGACTCTCCTGTCAATGGTTAGGGTTGGGATTTAAAAATGAAGCACAGGTTAAACTCCCTGTTCCCACATAAAACTCATCATATGTGATATTAATCTTTATTGGGGTAGCATTTTTATATTTTTTTAAAAAAATCAAAAATAGAGCTGGAAGAAGAAGAAAAGTCCTTAGAACTTTTGGAAAAAGGAAGTGATGACTACTGGAACCAGATACTAAGAATAGTGCTGAAAAGAAGCTGTCAATGTAGGGGTGGGTTCTACTTACTTTACTACCGGTTCGCATTGTTCCCATGCACGTGCTCTTCTGCGCATGCACAGAAGAGTTTTGATGAAGTTTAGGTAAATGGGTGGAGCCTCCCACTGGTTTCACTACCAGTTCTATAGAACCGGTCTGAACTGGGGGCAACCCACCACTGAGTCAATGGCATGCATTCATCAGCATATTTAGCATTTTGTATGGTGGGGTAAAATTCATTGCAACATTTGCACATTTTGCTGCCTACAAAAGACAAGGGATCATTTTTTCACTGTGTTAATTGAAATGATGGAGTGAAGTGGAGATTTTGTGACAGTAAATAATAGCCACAACAGACAATGTAAGGATATGAATAATATTCCATCAATATTATTCAAAATAAGACAAGAGTCTGACAACAGTTGATGAATATTTAAATTAACAAAATTTATTGAAGATTACTGATAAACAGAACAAACTATGAATACACTTTATACCAATAATTAAAATCTTATAACTTTTCCAAAAGATGATTAATTCTATTTTTTAGAATGGAAGAATATTAGATATTTGTATAAATGCTAAGATAGCATTAATTCCCAAAAAATATTAAGATTTGATTTCACCAAAGAATTATTGTCCAACATTAGTACTGAACAATAACTATAAGATATTTAAAATGATATTGGCTGAGTTGATGAAAATAATTTTACAGGACTTTATTCATGCATATCAATGTGGGTTTTTATTCAAAGGACAATAAAGAGATAATATTAGAAATGAATTGGACATTTTGGAACATTTAGAATAACAAAATGACTGGTGGATTTTTTCTTCTTAGAGGTAGAAAAAGCATTTGACAATTTGAACTGGACTTTGCTGTTTACAATTCTGGAAGACAAGAACTTTGGAGAAATTGTTATTAAATGAGTGAAATTGGTTTATACCCCACAAAAAGACAAATAATTGTCAATAGAGAATTAACAAAAATTTGACAAAAAGTGACAATACAAGGAGCCGTTGATCTCCATTTTTGTTCATTTTACCTCTGGAAGTATTAAATAGAGACATATGACAAGATAAGAGAAATTCTGGGGTAAAAGTTAAGAAAGAAGTATACAAATTAAGGTTATTTGCAGTTGATTTGGTTTTAATTTTTGAAAATCCCTTTGGAAGGAATAGAAATATTAATGGATAAATTAAAGGAATTTGCTATGTTAGCTGGATTTAAAAGTAATATTTGAAAAAACTAATATATTCACAAAATATGAAGATAGATAATAAGAAAAATTGTATAAAAACAATTTTCAAACGTAGAAAAAACAAAAAATACTGTAACTAATTAGTATTATGACCAATATAAACTGTATGTTTTTCAAAATAATTATGTTAATTATGGAATTAAGTTAAAATTAAAGTATTAAAATGGGGAAAATAACAATTATCATTGTTGGAGAGAATTTCTGTGATAAAAATGAATATGAATAATGTTTTTGTTTCAAACACTTTCATGTCATTTAAGCAATGGAAGAAAGAGTTATCTAGCTTTATATGACAAGGGAAAAGCCAAGAGTCAAATTAAAATTCTGCAAGATCAAAGAAATGAAGGGAACTTTTTGTTGTTGTTAGTTGCGAAGTCATGGCCGACCCATTGTGACCCCATGGACAACTTTCCTCCAACTTTCCTCCCTGTCCTCTACCATCTCTGGAGTCCATTTAAGCTCATGCCGACTGCTTCAGTGATTCCATCCAGTCATCTCATTCTCTGTTGTCCCATTCTTTTGCCCTCAATCGTTCCCAGCATTAGGCCCTTCTCCAGTGAGTCCTTCCTTCTCATTAAGTAGCCAAAGTATTTCAGTTTTATCTTCAGGATCTGACCTTCTAAAGAGCAGTCAGGGTTGATCTCTTCTAGGACTGACTGGTTTGATCACCTTGCAGTCCACGGGACTCACAGGAGTCTTCTCCAGCACCAGAGTTCAACGGCCTCAATTCTTTGGCACTCAGCCTTTCTTATGGTCCAACTTTCACAACCATACATTGCAACTAGGAAAACCATAGTCCTGACTATGCACACTTTTGTTGGCAGGGTGATGTCTCTGTTTTTTAGTATGCTTTCTAGATTTGCCATAGCTTTCCTCCCCAAGAGCAAGCTTCTTTTAATTTCTTGGCTGCAGTCCCCATCTGTGGTGATCTTGGAGACCAGAAAAATAAAATCTGTCACTACCTCCATTTCTTCCCCATCTGTTTGCCAGGAATTGAAATGTCTGGGAGCCATGATCTTAGTTTTCTTAATGTTGAGTTTCAAACCAACGTTTGCACTCTCCTCCTTCACCTGCATCAGAAGACACTTTAGTTCTGCTTCACTTTCTGCCATTAGAGTGGTTTCATCTATATATCTGAAGTTGTTGATATTTCTTCTGGCAATCTTAATTCCAACTTCTGATTCATCTAGCCCAGCCTTTCTCATGATGTGCTCTGCATATAAGTTAAATAGGCAGGGTGACAGTATACAGCCTTGCCGAACTCCTTTCTCAATTTTGAACCAATCAGTGGTTCCATGTCCAGTTTTCACTGTTGCTTCTTGACCTGCATATAGATTTCTCAAGTGATGAATAAGATGATCTGGTACTCCCATCTCTTTGAGAACTTACCACAAATGGTTGTGATCCACACAATCAAAGGCTTTACCATAGTCAATGAAGCAGAAGTAGATGTTTTTTCTGAAACTCCCTAGTTTTCTCCATGATCCAGCGTATGTTGGCAATTTGAACTCTAGTTCACGCCCCTTACAGACCTCTTAGGAATGGGGTGAGGTCAATAATAGATAGTTTTTGTTAAGTTCGGGAAGTAACGAGGCTGGAGACCAGGGTAGTGACAACAGCTCTTTAATATAGGGTGAACCCAGCAACCTGGCTGGGGAAAAACCTCTCCTTATATACTGTTTAACCGGCGGCTTCAACCAATCAGCAACGTGCTTGTTTCCCGCCGAAACATTTAAAGATACATAACACTCCTCCCCTCCCAGAAAACACTTTACCTATATTTACATATTATTTACATGTTATTTTTCGACGTAGTCACGCAAATAACCTGGGCGTCTCCTGATTCTTTTGGACCTGCGCGGTTCAGTCCTTGGGAGTGGGTTGAGCTGGTCGGAGGGGCTGTTTGCTCCTCCCAGCTCTTTCTCTAGGCCATCCGGCCCTGGATTACTTGCAGGCTCTTTTTCTAGGCCATCTGGCCTTGGATTACTTGCAGAGTCGTCCCTGCTGTTTCCAAAGGGAACCTGATGGCGTCGCTGGACCTCCGGGGACTCAGCTAAGTCTTGCGCCTCTCCCGGGTTTAAATCAGCTGTGGGTTCAAATAATGTGTGGTCAGGGTCTGTTTCATTGAGTTCGGATTGTTCGGTTATTCTTTTTCTGATTTGATCTATGTGGCGCCTCCATACTCGGTTGTCTTTTAACTCAACCAAGTATGACTTTGGACCGGTTGCTTTTATGATTTGCCCTGCTAGCCAACTTGGGCCGTCCCCATAGTTGCGAGCCCACACTCGGTCGCCTATGCCCATTTCTCTAGTTTTTTCCAGTTCCCCCTTATAACCCTCTGGTGTGTAGTGGGGATTTAAACGGTCGAGTGGGCACCGGAGCTTCCGTCCCATCAATAATTCGGCTGGGCTTCTGCCTGTTGCAGTGCTGGGGGTTCTATGCTGAACGGCCAGAAAGAAATCTATCTTTGTTTGCCAGTCGCCTGGCTTGAGTCTGGACAATGCCTCTTTAGCGCTCCGGACGGAACGCCTGCAAGGCCATTCGACGAGGGTGGAAAGGCAGAGAGGGCATGTCGGATGCCCTCATCTGCCAAGTACTCCTCAAACTGGGTTGCCGTGAATTGCGGGCCGTTATCGGATACTAGCGTGTCGGGCAACCCGTGGGTTGCAAATAGGTGCCGCAGGGCTGCGATTACCGCCTCGGCTGTCATGGACCTCATGAGAATGATTTCCAACCATTTAGAAAGCGTCGACTACCACTAAGAAGGTTTGGCCGTGGAAGGGCCAGCAAAATCGATGTGGATTCTTGACCAGGGCCCTTGGGGTTTTCCCATTCCTGACTGGGGCCGTTGGGGTAGTGGCCTGGATTCCTGGCAGGCCAGGCATTTCCCTACCCTCTCAGCAATTTCTGAGTCCATCAATGGCCACCACACATAGCTTCTCGCTAGCCCCTTCATCCTTACGATCCCTGGGTGACCCTCGTGGAGAAGGTCCAATACCCTTTCCCTCAATTTCTCCGGGATCACCACTCGATCGCCCCATAGCAGGCACCCCCCTTGAGCCGAGAGTTCCCCCCGCTTCTTCACAAATTCCTTAAAACGCTCGCCCGGCGCAGCGGGCCACCCTCTTTGCACCCAACCCAGTACAGTTCTTAAGGTAACGTCCCGGTAAGACGCCCTAGCCACCTCCTTAGATGTGACTGGGCCAGAGTCCAGAGAGTCAATCAATAGTACAGGTGCCCCCGGGGTGGGGTCCTCGATTGCCCCTGGCAGTGGGCATCTGCTTAATGCGTCCGCATGCCCCAGGTCTTTTCCTGGTCGATGCTGCAGCTTGTAGGAGTAAGCAGCCAAAAAGATAGTCCATCTGGTCAATCGGGGTGAAAGTGCCACCGGCGTCGGGCGGTCGCCAGCCAATAATCCTAACAGTGGTCTATGGTCTGTGACAATTTCAAAGTCTCTGCCAAACACGTATTCATGAAACTTCTTTACCCCTGACACTATAGCTAGGGCTTCTTTATCCAACTGACTATAGTTCCTCTCTGTTGAGGACATTGTTCTGGAATAGAATGCTATTGGGGCTTCTGTGCCATTTGGGAGCCGGTGGCTGAGCACAGCCCCCACTCCGTAAGGGGAAGCGTCACATACTAGAACCAATGGCATATTGCTGTGGTATTGAATTAGCAAGCTATCACTCGAGAGTAGGTTCTTAACTGCTTCGAAAGCCCTAGCTAAGTTTCCCCAAGACCAAACAGTATTCTTTCCCAGCAACTTATGTAGCGGCTCGGCAACGGTTGCCTTGTTTTTAAAAACCACGTAAAGTTCACTAGACCCAGGAATGCCTGTAGCTCTGCTTTGTTTTTGGGCGCTGAGCCTTTCTTATTGCCTTGACCTTGCTCTCAGTGGGTGAATTCTCTTGTCTATTCTGTAGCCCAAGAATTCTACGGATTCTACCCCTATTTGGCATTTGTTCACTTTAACCTTTAGACCGCTGACCGGAAAATGCCCAGAACTTTTCTCAAACGCCCCCAATTCCTCTAAATTTTCTGCCGACACCCACACATCATCAAAATAGGGAACTACCCGGGAGCCCTTGCAGAAGTCGCTCCATTAAGTTTTGAATAGACCTGGTGCCACACTCACCCCAAACTGCAACGGGTGCACTTGAAAGCCCCCTGTGAGTCACAATCGTTTGGGCTTCGCTGTGGCTGCGCTCACGGGCAGTTGTTGATAGGCTTGTGCCAAATCTAATTTAGCAAAAACTTGCCCATGTCCCAACGAGTGCAGCAAGTGTTGCACCACGGGAACTGGGTAAGCGCTCTTTTGTAAGGCTTAGTTTAACGTCGCCTTGTAATCAGCGCAGATCCTTACTGTCCCATCTGGTTTCACTGGGTGACGATTGGCGTCTCCCATTTGGCATGGTCGACTGGTACCAGAATCCCTGATTTATGAGCTTGTCTATCTCCTTGTCAATCTTGGGCTTAAGGGCAAAAGGGACCTCCTTGCTTTTATCCGGATAGGGGCTACCTGGGGTCTAAGTTGAAGGAAATAGGGGTCCCCTTGTACTTGCCCAGGCAGTCCTTGAACACATCTTCGAATTCACTCATGAGTGCATCTTTAAGGTTAACGTCACTTGTAGATGCCAGTCACTCCCATGCCCAATGCACGGAACCAGTCTAGTCCCAACAAACTTGGCAGGGTCCTTCGACGATCGTGATGGGCAGGGTCTTCTTGTGTGGTCCGTACTCGACTCGGACGGAGGTGGTCCTCAACAGGGATGCGATTCCCTTGATAGTCGTGGACTCGTAGCCGTTGTGTTTGCAGGTGTCGCTTTGCTACTGTTGGCAAAGCTGCAAAGTGTCCCAGGACATGATTGTGATCGCTGACCCGTGTCCACTTCTAGTCGGCACGGCACTCTTCTATTTTGGGTTTGGTGAAGATTTTCTTCTCACCTTGGTTTGGCGCGCCTATGATCACGGTCGCTTGATTCAAGTTCGCGCTTTTTGTTTGAGCCAATCACGGGTCGCCTTGCCGATCCCGCGCCTGATTGGTCGGTTTGAATTTTCGGCGGGAAGGTTGGGGTGCTCGACAGACTTGAGCCAGGTGCCCCTTCTTCTCGCACCGCCGACATGTAGCGTCCTTGAATTTGCATTGTTGACGCGGGTGTTGCCCTCCGCAACTTCCGCATTCCTCCCAGTCTTCTTTGCCACGCTTCGTGACAAACCCCTTCCTCATCCTCGCCGTCTGATTCGGTTTGGATCTCTTCTTGGTGCACTGGGGTTGATTTTGTGCTCGCCTTCGGTGTGAGTGGCTTTTGCAGGGTCTCCGCTGCTTGGGTGGACATTTCATGCGCTCTGGCTTCGTCCAGAGCGTTTGCCAGCGTTAGATTGCTTTTTGATAGCAGCCGCCTCCGCAAACGCATGTCTCTGACCCCACGGATGAGTTGCTCTAGCAGCGCCTCGTCCAGGTCTCGGTACCCACAGTCTTTGGAGGCTTTCCGTAGGGCGGCCATGTAGTCGCTGATGGATTCGCCCTCTAGCTGTCGGCGCTCTCCAAATTCAAAACGCCGTACGTATTTGGACAGTGTTGGCGCGAAATGGTTCTTCAATAGATTTTGCAGAGTTTGCCACGATACCGATTGTACCGGCGTTGGCTCTGCCAGGGCTTCCGTGATGTCGATGACCTCGGGACCGCAGTGGCTCAGGAAGTATGCCCTTTTGCGGTTGTCTGGAACTCCTTGCAGTTCGTTTGCCTCTAGGAAGCTTTCGAAACGGGTCATGTACGTTCCCCATTTCTCCCTGGCTGGGTCAAACGGCGCGGGCGGAGTGTAGCTGGCCATCTCCGCGTTTCTGCCCTGAGTTTGCTGGGTTCGGTTCTTCCGTGCGTTCAGCCCGTTCCTGGTGCTCTTTAGCCTCGAGATCCCACCTTCGTCGCCAGTGTTAAGTTCGGGAAGTAACGAGGCTGGAGACCAGGGTAGTGACAACAGCTCTTTAATATAGGGTGAACCCAGCAACCTGGCTGGGGAAAAACCTCTCCTTATATACTGTTTAACCGGCGGCTTCAACCAATCAGCAACGTGCTTGTTTCCCGCCGAAACATTTAAAGATACATAACAGTTTTTGGTTAAAGCTTTGGAGATTTTGGGAAGAGACCACAGAGTCAGGTAGTGCATTCCAGGCATTAACAACTTTGTTACTGAAGTCATATTTTCTGCAATCAAGATTAGAGCGGTTCATATTAAGCTTAAATCTATTGTGTGCTCGTGTATTGTTGCGATTGAAGCTGAAGTAGTCTTCAACAGGAAGGACATTGTAACAGATGATTCTAAGAGTTAAATTCAGATCATGTCGAAGGCAGCGTAGTTCTAAATTTTCTAAACCCAGGATTTCAAGTCTGGTGGCATAAGGTATTTTGTTATATTCAGAGGAGTGGAGAACTCTTCTTATAAAATATTTCTGGACACGTTCAATTGTACTGATGTCAGAAACGTGGTATGGGTTCCAGACAGTCAAGCTGTATTCAAGAATTGGTCTAGCAAATGTTGTATATCTCTGGTTAGTAGTGTAATCTTTCTGGAGAAGAAGCTATGCAAGATTGAGTTTACAACTCTTAAAGCCTTTTTTGCAATGTAGTTGCAGTGGGCTTTGGCACTTAGATCATTTGATATGAAAACTCCAAGGTCTTTAATGGGGTGGGGGTCATCTACAAGATAATATCCATTGAGTTTGTATTTATTGTTCTGATTCTTTTTTCCAATGTGTAAGACAGAGCATTTGATGGTTGAGATTTGGAGTTGCCAGATTTTTGACTATTCCGACACAAAGTCAAGGTCTTTTTGAAGGGTAGCCGTATTGTTGGTAGTGTTAAATAGTTTAACATCATCAGCGAAGAGAACACAATTACTTATAATATGGTCACAGAGGTCGTTAATGTATAATATGAAGAGTGTTGGTCCTAGAACGTTGCCTTGGGGGATGCCGCTATTGACAGGAGCAGTATTTGATAGGGCATTGCCTATTTTGACCACGTTGTCTGTTTGACAGGAACGCTGTTATCCAATTATGGAGGGGTCCGGTGATGCCGTCGGATTTTAGTTTTAGGAGAAGTTTGTGGAGCCTAGCTTGTAGGGTTTTGAGCATAACTTTGCTAGCATGTGAAATTAGTGCAATGGTGTGATAGTTTGAACATTCTTTTGCATTGCCTTTCTTTGGAATTGGAATGTAAACTGACCTTTTCCAATCCTATGGCCACTGCTGAGTTTTCCAAATTTGCCGTCATATTGTGTGTAGCACTTTTACTGCATCATCTTTTAAGATTTTGAATAGCTCAGCTGGAATACTGTCACCTCCATTAGCTTTGTGGTTGCTCAGACTTCCTAAGGTCCATTTGACTTCGCATTCCAGGATGTCTGGCTCGAGGTCAGTGGCCACCCCATCATGATTATCAGGGATGTTAAGCTTCTTCTTGTATAGTTCATCTGTGTAATTTTGCCACCTCTTCTTAACCTCTTCCAGCTAATCTCTTCATTTAAGAAGGCATTCTTGTCTCTTCTAGCTACTCTCTGGAATTCTGCATTTAATTGGCTGTATCTTTCTCTTTCTTCCTTGCCTTTCACTTCCCTTCTTTCCTCAGCTATTTGTAAGGCTTCCTCAGACAGTCATTTTGCTTTCTTTCTTTCTTTCTTTCTTTCTTTCTTTCTTTCTTTCTTTCTTTCTTTCTTTCTTTCTTTCCTTCCTTCTTTCTTTCTTTCTTTCTTTCTTTCCTTCCTTCCTTCCTTCCTTCCTTCCTTCCTTCCTTCCTTCCTTCCTTCCTTCCTTCCTTTCTTTCTTTCTTTCTTTCTTTCTTTCTTTCTTTCTTTCCTTCCTTCCTTCCTTCCTTTCTTTCTTTCTTTCTTTCTTTCTTTCTTTCTTTCTTTCTTTCTTTCTTTCTTTTTTTGAGATGGCTTTAGTTGCTGCCTCTTGTACAATGTTGTGAGCCTCTGTCCATAGTTCTTCAAGCACTCTGTCTATCAGATCTAATTCCTTAAATCTATTTGTCACCTCTACTGTATATTCTTCAGGGATATGATTTAGTTCATACCTGAATGGCCTAGTGCTTACTTTCTTCAATTTAAGCCTAAATTTTGCCACAAGAAGCTCATGATCTGAGCCACAGTCAGCTCCTGGTCTTGTTTTTACTGACTATATTAGTATAGAACTTCTCCATCTTTGGCTGCAGAGTACATAGTCAATCTGATTTCTGTGTTGACCATCTGGTGATGTCCATGTGTAGAGTCATCTCTTGAGTTGTTGGAAAAGAGTGTTTGCTATAACCATCATATTCTCTTGACAGAATTCTACCAGCCTGTGCCCTGCCTCATTTTATACTCCAAGACCAAACTTGCTTGTTATTCCAGTTATCTTTTGACTTCCTACTTTAGCATTCCAATCCCCCATGATGATAAGGACATCATTTTTTGGTGTTAATTCTAGAAGGTGTTGTAGGTCTTCATAGAACCGGTCAACTTCAGCTTCTTCAGCACCAGTGGTTGGGGCATAAACTTGGACTACTATAATGCTGAATGGTTTACCTTGGATTCGAACTGAGATCATTCTGTCATTTTGGGGACTGGAGATTGTATCCCAGTACTGCTTTTCCTATTCTTTAATAGACTATGAAGGCTACTCCATTTTCTTTGAGGGATTCTTGCTTGCAGATTCTTACCTGAGGTTCATCTGAATTAAATTCACCCATTCCTGTCCATTTTAGTTAGCTGATTCCTAAGATGTCAATGTTCAGGCTTGTCATCTCTTGTTTGACCACATCCAGCTTTTCTTGATTCATGGATCTTACATTCCAGGTTTCTATGGAGTATAGATCTTTACAGCATCGGACTTTCCTTTCATCACCAGATACATCTACAGCTGAGCATCCTTTCAGCTTTGGCCCAGTCACTTCACTCTTTCTGGCACTACTAGTACTAGCCCTCTGCTCTTCCCCAGTAGCATATTGGACACTTCCGACCTGAGGGGCTCATCTTCCAGCATCATATATTTTTGCCTTTTGGTTCTGTCCATGGGGTTTTCATGGCAAAGATACTCGAGTGAGTTGCCATTTCCTTCTGCAGTGGATCACATTTTGACAGAGCTCTCTGCTATGACCTGTCCATCTTGGGTGGCCATGCACAGCATAGTTCATAGCTTCATTGCATTGTGAAAGCCCCTTCACCACGACAAGACAGTGATCCATGAGTAGAACTAGGACTGCCTAATTTGAAACTAGGCAGCCTACTATTTGGTTTGGATAGAAGAAAGTATGTTACTAGAAATAAGAGGACTTTAGACTAGAGGGGCATTACCTGAGATTTTGAAGGCATGGTGTTTAAGGTTTATGTATGTATGTATGTATGTATGTATGTATGTATGTATGTATATGTATATGTATATGTATATGTATAGGTCTTTGGTTGTTCGGGTTTTCTCCCGTGTAAAATTGGAAGTGTCTTGGCGACGTTTCGACGAAGTCTCATTCGTCATCTTCAGGCTGGTGCTTGCTTTGGGCTTGTGCGAGCAAAGCGTGGTCAGAGCTGCTGTCTCTATAAATACTAGTGGGGAGGTGGGGAGTGTTGCTGTAAGTAGGCTGGTTGACTGTGTGGTTGCATTTTGATTGGTAGATGGAGCGGTGTTTGCAGATTAGTCAGCTGTTTCATAGCATCCTGTATGAGTGTGGTCCTAGTTGTGTGCCCATTAGTCTTTTGTGTTGTAACGACCTGGTTAATGGGCTGTGGAAACATCCTGAGTTCTGGGAATGTGACCTCCTGTAGTGGTAATGGGCTCCCTGGAAATGTCCTGAGTTATATATGTAGATCTTGGCGTATTCGGGTCTTTTCCTGTGTAAGGTTGAGAGTATCTTGGCGATGTTTCGATAAGGTCTCACTCAACATTTTCAGGCTGGTGCTTTCGGCTTTGGGCTTGTGCGAGCAAAGCGTGGTCAGAGCTGCTGTCTCTCTATAAATACTAGTGGGGAGGTGGGGAGTGTTGCTGTAAGTAGGCTGGTTGACTGTGTGGTTGCATTTTGATTGGTAGATGGAGCGGTGTTTGCAGATTAGTCAGCTGTTTCATAGCATCCTGTGTGAGTGTGGTCCTAGTTGTGTGCCCATTAGTCTTTTGTGTTGTAACGACCTGGTTAATGGGCTGTGTGGAAACATCCTGAGTTCTGGGAATGTGACCTCCTGTAGTGGTAATGGGCTTCCTGGAAATGTCCTGAGTTCTGGGAATGTGACCTCCTATAGTGGTAATGGGCTTCCTGGAAATGTCCTGAGTTCTGGGAATGTGACCTCCTGTAATGGTAATGGGCTTCCTGGAAATGTCCTGAGTTCTGGGAATGTGACCTCATGTAGTGGTAATGGGCTTCCTGGAAATATCCTGAGTTCTGGGAATGTGACCTCATGTAGTGGTAATGAGCTTCCTGGAAATGTCCTGAGTTCTGGGGATGTGACCTCCTGTAGTGGTAATGGGCTCGTTGGAAATGTCCTGAGTTCTGGGAATGTGACCTCCTGTAGTGGTAATGGGCTCCCTGGAAATGTCCTGAGTTATATATGTAGGTCTTGGCGTATTCGGGTCTTTTCCCATGTAAGATTGATAGTATCTTGGCGACGTTTCGACGAGGTCTCACTCGTCATGTTAAGGCTTCAGCTTCAGGTTTGGGAGCAATGTGTGATCGCAGCTGTTTCTTCCTTTTAACTGCTAGTGGGGTTTGAACTGATTGGGTGGGAGCTTGGCTGTGCTCTGATTGGATGGGGTTTTTCTGTGCTCTGATTGGCTGGGGGTGTGTCCTGTGTTGGTGGGGGCTTGGTTGTGCTCAGTCTAGTCTGTGCTGCAGGGGGATTTGAGCTGGTGAGCTGCATAGCTGCTGTTTGGCTTTGTGGTCGTGCTACATCTTCATAGTGGATGTCAGTCTGCTGCATGAATGGATTGGAGGGGTTTGAAATGGCTAATGTTGCAGCTGCGGTCTGGCTTCTGGTCCTTGGTCGTGCTTCATGATCAGTGTGGGTTTGGGTCTGCTTTCTGGGTGGATGTGCGGTGGTGACATCCTGTGTGGACCTTGTGAGTGTGGGTCTGGTGTCATTCCTCGTGTTAGGGACTCGTTTGTCAATAAGGGCGGGTTTCCAAATGGCTGGTAGGCGGGAGGTGTCATCTCGTTTGTTCATGCTGTGTGGGCGTTCATGCTGTGTGTAAGCCCACAGGCTTTGGGCTTGTGCGAGCAAAGCGTGGTCAGAGCTGCTGTCTCTCTATAAATACTAGTGGGGAGGTGGGGAGTGTTGCTGTAAGTAGGCTGGTTGACTGTGTGGTTGCATCTTGATTGGTAGATGGAGCGGTGTTTGCAGATTAGTCAGCTGTTTCATAGCATCCTGTGTGAGTGTGGTCCTAGTTGTGTGCCCATTAGTCTTTTGTGTTGTAACGACCTGGTTAATGGGCTGTGTGGAAACATCCTGAGTTCTGGGAATGTGACCTCCTGTAGTGGTAATGGGCTTCCTGGAAATGTCCTGAGTTCTGGGAATGTGACCTCCTGTAGTGGTAATGGGCTCCCTGGAAATGTCCTGAGTTATATATGTAGGTCTTGGCGTATTCGGGTCTTTTCCCATGTAAGGTTGAGAGTATCTTGGCGACGTTTTGATGAGGTCTCGCTCATCATCTTCAGGCTGGTGCTTTCGGCTTCGTGCTTGTGCACGAAGATACATATATACATATATATATGTTTGTGTGTGTATATGTATATGTATGTATATATGTATATGTATATAAAATCATTATATTAGTGGTGTCATATTGAAAATATGGAATAGATGCAAATCAAGGTTTTGCCAGAAAACACCTTTGTGGATCTCAGCACAAGAATTTTTTTTATAAAAAAAAAAGAAACATCAGACAAAGGAGAACAATTGACATATTTATGAGTTGTTAGAAAAAGTACATTGAGAATATAACATGAAGCCAAATGAAGGCTTTAGTTTTCAATGTTTCTCATAGGTACAGATGACTGTTAAAGTCCAAAAGAAATTGTCAATAAATCACAAACCTTCTCACTCTACTGAGTCTGGCTTAACTCAGTTGCTATGCTAGGACATGGCTTCTCTAGACAAGAATATTTACTGCAAAAAAACCCATCAATTAGCCATTGCCAATTCAAGGATGAAGTCTGCCTCTTATAAACTCACACCACTTCTTCTACTGCTATTTTTTTTGTTCAGTATTATATAGTAGCCATGGTCAAGCAGTTGTTGCATACCATTTCAACCTGGGAACTGTTGACTCATATCTGAATTTACACACTGTTCATGCTATGTATTCCTGTAGTATTATTTGCATCTAATGGACCATCTGGTATTAAGTGGCCTTAAGACTTATGCTCTTCATTTCTTGTGCTGTTGTTGGAGTTCATGCCCAAGAGATTTCTTACCTGCTTTGGCTCTTTGAATCCAATAGCTCTGTTAATAGGTCAGAGGAACCCCGTTTCATCATCCTGACACTGAGGGGTAATCAATTCAATGAATAGTTTATTTAATGTAATAAAAGATAGACTAGATTAGAAATTAATTATGGTCTTAGACTTTATAGAATGAAACATATGCAGTATGGGCTTTATTAGGCCATGACATGCTATCTCCACCATCAACCTGGAGAACAAACTATATATTCTCCATGATGTTCCATGAAGGTTATGATAACTAGCTTACTGATCCTCATGCAAATATCTTGTGGAAAACAACAACAAGGTGGCAGGAGTTTTAATAAACATAAAACTATGGGTTGGAGTAGTCTTGCAAAAGCTATATAACTACTTTTCAAATTAATTTCTCAAAGGGCTTTGTGTATAGAAAAAATATTGTGGGATGTGAAATGTTAATTTGTGTCATTTCCAGGATTGGAAAATGGAACTCATATTAAATTAGGACTTGACAACCCAAAAAAAGTCATATAATCATGAATTTTAAGAGATCCAACAGTCATACAGTGTTAATATCATATACCCACATTTGTACATGTACATGAGAAAAAACAACTCATAAATAAATAATATACCTTAATTGCTTTTCAGTTGATGCATATAGTTGTTATAGGAAACATAATATTAAAAAGAGGTATTATGCCCAACGAGGGAGGGAATACGTTGACACACTAAGGCTTGCATTTATGCAGTTATAAATGTATTAAAGTTCATATTTAAAAATAATTAAAAAGATTCCTTTATAAAATCAAAATGTTTGATGAAAATATTGATTTCATTTTGAATAAATAAAGAAAAGTTGAAATCAGCACTGTTCCCAGTACAGTAATCTAAAATGGAGAGAAGATGTTTTTAAATGCAAATAACGGCAGACAAGAATACTGCTGCATAAGCTAAAGATGTCTAGTATTTTATTTAGTTCTAAATTGCTTTTCAACAAAAATGGGAGCAAGGTTGCATTATTCCCTTAAGTTCCAATCACAGTCAACCTAAAGGTCTTTCAGCTGCTCATTTTGTATTTATGCTCTCCATTTCTGCTTGCCCTGCACTATGTATCCTTGAGTATTTGTCTGTATTACATTTCATTTGTCACAAATACTGTTTGCCTAGTCAGGAGCAATTACACAAAATGATGCAATAAGGGAGGATGAGAACAATGCATCTTGGAATGCTACATTAGCAGAGACACAAGATATTTGCTCCCAACACAATAGTGGGCATTTGTCAGGCCTTTGATCCTTTGGTGTCTCTATTAGGATTAATATGTCTCAAGGAAGCTCAAGAATTGTGGTAATTAATCAAGGCTCCATAATTAAGGTAGCTTTGATTTAAGCAAGTTACTTTTAAAGCTTCTCGGGAATCAATGGCATAGACAAAAGTACACCATTAGTAAAGTGTATGGTTTATTATTAAATGCCTTCTGTAAACTTACTAAAGACATTTCATGAAGGACTCCCATTACTATAATCTAAACAGCAAATTTAGAAATCCATATTTCCAGCACCATAACATTATAATGATTCTTTTTTTCCTCCTCCCCCTTGTCTTTCCTATCTCTCTCATCTTTCTTTCTTGACAAATAGTAATATAATTTAACTTGTCGGGAGAAATTGTGTATGAAACATGAAACAACCCCTTTGAGAAAGCAAGATTCCTTTCCCCTTTCCCCCTTCCCTTCCTCAAATTCTTTTCTCCTTTCCTTTCTTTTCATTATTGTTGGCAATTAGTTTCCCAGGAATTAGAACCAGATATAATAATGCATACTAGTATGCTCCTACCTAGCCAAACTTGTCTATTTCTAGGGGGAAAAATGAGAACATTTTGTTGTAGTCCATCAGTAGCCCGTGGACCTGGCAATAGAGTCAGGCAGGCAGTGAGTCAGCTGGGGAGAACAATGGGCCAGTCCTGGAGTCAGGGGAAGGCCCAGACATTGGAGGCAGAGATGGGGCCAGGGCCATCTGGGAGAGATGCGCAGACTCCAGAGCTTCCAGAGGCAGACAGCAGAGAGGCAGAGGCAGAGGAACAGGAGGAGCCTGTTCCTAGTGCATGCATGTGAAGAGCTGCCAGAAGGCAAGAGCAGCTGAAGTAAAAAGGACAACTCAGGAGTAAGACCAGGAAATGATTGGCCCCTCCCATAAGGCTTAAAAGAGCAGCAATGGCTCTTGGGTTCTTTGTAGGAAAGCAACATTGCTTGTCTTCTGTTTCTGAACTTCGTGGGGTTCTTTCCAAGAAAATCCTTTGGCAGGGTGCCAAAAAAGACAAAGGTTTGTGATAAGGCCAAAGGACTGGTTATTAAAAATTTTGTTTTGGACTAAGCTGAGAATAAATTAATTCTCAGCTGTTTTAGTAAAATAAATTTGTTGAGGACTGAATTGCATTTAGTAATCACTACTTGGGCCTTGGTCACAACACATTTGTTTAAGAACACAGGAAACTGCTACACACTACATCAGACCAGAGGTGAAATGCTCCCAGTTCGGACCGGCTCGCCTGATCTGATAGCGATGGCGGCAGGTGGTTCGGAGAACTGGTAGCAAAAATCCCTGCCCCCCCCCCCATGCCGCACCATCATCAGAGATTTTTTTTCTTTTAAAAGCAGTTTTTCTTCAGCTGAAAACATGCCTTTAAAAGTAAAAAAAAAAAAGCCTTTGATGATCCCGCAGCTCAGCTGGGATCATCAGAAGCCTTTAAACTCTTTTTTAACAATCTCTTCAGCTGAAGAGGTTGTAAAAAAAAAGTTTTAAAAGGCTCCTCTGGAGATCCCAGCTGAGTTCCTCATCACCAAAACCTTAAATAGCATGTTTTCTACAAGCTCTTCAGCCGAAGAGCTTGTAGAAAACCTCCTTTTAAGAGGTTCTGGGCTGTAATAAGGCACTTATCTAATTAACTGCTCCTTTTGGGCTGGGAAAGCCATGTTTTACATCAGTTGCATCAGCTAGCAACTGAATCTGCCTGCCTAAAATCCATCTCCTCAGTCAGCAACTGAATCTGCCTACTTTGCTGGCTGAGGAACTCCGGGAGTTTAAGTCCACAAACCTTAAAGTTAAGAAACCCCTGATCTAAAAAATATAAATAAAATAAAATAATAAAATAAAATATTTGTGCAGCTGTCTGAGATTTGGTGTGTTTCTGTAGTGTTTCACTCTAACTACACAAACACAAAAGATCTCACAAAGCTGTATGTGGCATTTTGTGTGTGTGTGAGAGAGAGTGTTGTGTTGTGTGTGTGTAAAATGTGAAAGTTGGTTTTTAAGCTTTTTGTGGCTGTGTGATGTTCCTGCTTGTTGCAGGGGCCATTTTGGGTGAAGTGCAGCTGCTTTTACATTGTGTGCGAGTCAGTTGTGTTGTGTTGTGTTGTGTGTGTGTTTGTAAAGTGCGAAAGTTGGTTTTTGGTACCTCTTATTGTTTTGTATACTTTGTTTATTATTTTTATTATTTATCGTTATTGGCAATAAATCAATAACAATAATATTGTTATTGGTGGCCATCTGACCACCAAGCCATGCCCACCAATTAAGCCATGGCCACAGAACCAGTAGGGAAAAATTTTAGATTTTACCCCTGCATCAGACCATTGGGGAATTGTAACGGTATGAGGACAGTAAGAAGGAAAAGCCAGATAAAAGGCAGCTTAGCCAGCAGCAAGAATATGGGTGGGGTAAGAGTCTCAAAGGAAATCTTCTGGAGTTTCTTGGATTGTAAAGGGGATGGGGAGGGAAGTACTTTCAGACTTGCAAGATTCTGTTAGTGTAACCTTACAATAAAGTAGCATTATCTCATATGGTCATGTTTCCTATCTGGCCTACCTGGTAAGGCTGACAAAAGACCAATATGTCTTCAGGTCCTTGTTTATAACCCCCAAATCCTTATCTAAGTGAAATTGCCAAATATCAATGGGAAAATGAAGCCACATAGCCAATAAAATCAATTAATATAATATGAAGATAGAGAACATCTCCTTCCTTTCCCCTCCCCCCCAAAAAATAATTTAAATCCTGGCTCCACTACATATATGTGTGACATGATCCCACCTATATTGCATCATGTTGGAATATTTTTTGGCTTATCCCCAAATGTTAAGTGCAGCTGCCAGCCATCAAAAGGTCATCTACCTCCTGATCAGACTGCTTTTACTGTTATCCTCAGGGAAAGAAGAAGATGGATATACTAAGTTGGGGGATATTATGAGCTTCTCCCTAGACATGCATCAGCACAGCAGCAAGAAGCTGGGACCATACGCATCTGTTCCTCTTTTAGAGTGATCCTCTATGGACTTTGTGGCTATGCTTCCCCCAAGGCTTAAACTAAGCCATATAAATGAATCAGTGCGAGTAACTGAATGCAACTTTCACTTTTTGTTGAGCTGTAAAATAGACATAGTTCCTTTATTTCCTACCTGTCCTTTCTTTTTTTTTCTCTCCTTCTGCAAATTATATTGGTTGGTCTGAGCAACTTCAAATACATCTACTCTGGAATTTGTCCCTTGCACTTTTCTTACCCTCTTGGAATTTCTGGTAAGCTCAATATGTCAAGGTAAGGAAGGTCACATATTTATTCTTGTTGAGCAGCCAGTCTGAAGAGTTGTCTGCATATTACAGATCATACCTATGCATACACAGTTTTCAGAGTAATATTGGGGTTGGGGAATTCAAAGTTCTGCTTCATGTGTATGGCCTCCTCTACATTCATCTTATCCCATGAGAAAAATGCATCAAAATGTATATGCAGACCCAAATATATTTGCCTCTTTACTCACTAACAAATCTAACCCATATAAATCAGGTATCCCACTGCTAACAATCTTACACAAGCTTTTCTTCCCCATGCACAAAGCCTCCATATACATAAATGTTCATGTATACTCAGGCTCTCAAATACAGTCATTTAATTCAACTCTTCTTAGTGACTAAGGTTCAATTGAGTAGATACCTGTTGTCAGTTGGTATCCCACAGAGATTCACAAGATTGTGGAGGCAGCACCACCAGGTGGTCTCCATAGATTGTATGTGATCTAGATATCAACTAACTTTAGTTTATATAATGCTTAATTATGTTATGATGTATTGGTTTGAACAGGGTTTTTCATTTGCTCTTTCAAACAATATGATTTATATAACTACACCAGCTGGTATAATGGCATAATGTAATGTGTTCTGAAATGATTGGAAATCAGTCACCTCAGCTGCATAGCTGCAACAGAACTACATATATTGACTTTATAGAGTTATTCAGGGGCTGCTCACCGTGGAAATCATTATCATGACCACGCTGACTAGAGTCACTTGATAGTGAAATGGGCAGCCTATAAATTTAATAAATAAATAAAATCATACAAGGATCTCAGAATGTTCTCTTTCAATATTTCACCTACAGTACAATATCCTTCTATATAGAAGTATTACAACATTAAACTTGAAGAGAAATGCAAGAACAGTTTTATTTTATTTATTTATTTATTTTGTCACACAGTATATATAAGCATAAGAATGAAATAACTATACAATATATAAGCATATATATAAGCATAAGTATATAATAACTATATTAATTGGATATAATGAAAGGAAACAATAGGACGCCCCTTACAGACCTCTTAGGAATGGGGTGAGGTCAATAGTAGACAGTTTTTGGTTAAAGCTTTGGAGATTTTGGGAAGAGACCACAGAGTCAGTAGTATATTCCAAGTATTAACAACTCTGTTACTGAAGTCATATTTTCTGCAATCAAGATTGGAGCGGTTCACATTAAGTTTAAATCTATTGTGTGCTCGTGTATTGTTGCAATTGAAACTGAAGTAGTCTTCGACAGGAAGGACTTTGTAATAGATGATTCTATGAGTTAAACTCAGGTCATGTCGAAGGCGGCGGAATTCTAAATTTTCTAAACCCAGGATTTCAAGTCTGGTGGCATAAGCTATTTTGTTGTATTCAGAGGAGTGGAGAACTCTTCTTGTAAAATATTTCTGGACATGTTCAATTGTATTGGTGTCTGAAATGTGGTATGGGTTCCAAACAGTTGAGCTGTATTCAAGAATTGGTCTAGGTTTTATATGCTCTGGTTAGTAGTGTAGTGTTTTTGGAGAAGAAGCTACGCAAGATTAGGTTTATAACTCTTAAAGCCTTTTTTGCGATGTAGTTGCAGTGGGCTTTGACACTTAGATCATTTGATATGAAAACTCCAAGGTCTTTAACAGGGTGGAGATCATCTGTAAGGTAATGTCCATCGAGCTTGTACTTAGTGTTTAGATTCTTTTTTCCAATATGTAAGACTGAGCATTTGCTGGTTGAGATTTGGAGTTGCCAAGTTTTAGACCATTCTGACACAAAGTCAAGGTCTTTTTGAAGGGTAGCTGTATTGTTGGTGGTGTTAAATAGTTTGACATCATCAGCAAAGAGAACACAATTACTTATGATATGGTCACAGAGATCATTAATGTATAATATGAAGAGTGTTGGTCCAAGAACGCTGCTTTGGGAAATGCCGCTTTTGACAGGAACAGGATTTGATAGAGCACTGCCAATTTTGACCACTTGTTGTCTGTTAGACAGGAAAGCTGTTATCCAATTGTGGAGGGGTCCTGAGATGCCGTAGGATTTTAGTTTTAGGAAAAGTTTATCATGTACCACTGAGTCAAAAGCTTTAGAGAAGTCTGTATAAATTGCATCTATTGCTTTGCCTTGATCAAGATTTGTAGTCCATATGTTTTTGCAGTGAAGAAGTTGTAAATTACATGACAATTTTTTTCTGAAACCAAATTGTTTATTAGAGGGTAGGTTGTTTGTTTCTAGGTGGAGGATAATGGATTGGTTGATGATAGATTCCATTACTTTGCAGGTGACGCAGCATAGAGAGATTGGTCTGTAATTTTCAACTAGGCTGGGTCTCCTTTTTTGAAGACAGGTATGACCATGGCTAGTGACCAAAGTTTGGGAAGGGAAGTGGTCGTGAAAGCTTTTTCAATGATTATGCTTAGGGATTCTGCTATATTAGTGGAAAGCTTTTTTAAGAAGTATGCACCTAGTCCATCAGGTCCAATAGATAGGGATGGTTTCAATTTGCGAAGAGCTTTTTCAACATTATCTTCTGTGAAATCTATTTGTGTTAGGTCGTTGTACTCATTATTGGTACGATTAGGGAATGTTGGGTATGAGCCATTACTGTTAACAAAAACTGAGCCAAAGAATGTGTTAAAGATGTTTGCTTTAGCTGTTTCACCATTATATTCTTTGCCATTAGATTCTTTTAGTGGTGGGATGGATCTTGAGTCTTTAAGTTTGCTGTTCACAAAATTATAAAAAGCACAATTGGAATTTGTGCGCAGAAGGTTACTTAGTCTGGGAAGGAAGAAGAAGTAAAAAAGAAACTCGAGATAACTCCACTTTAATAGTATAAGTGGGGAAAGAGAGAAACTACATCAGGCTTTCAAGATTCTGTTGTTATAATTTACTCTTATAGTCCTTGTGGCATCTGTCTTCTGATCTGGTCTATCTCAAAGGACTGCCACTTTAAAATAACAAAGTTGTAATAGGAAGAACTTCATATATTTCATTATATGCACATCTGGTTGCTATAAAATTCCCAATCCTCATAGCTTGGGATTTAGGATTTCATAAGAACCATTACTTAAAGAATCATAGGGAGTTGAAAAGGGCTACTGGATCATCTAGTCCAATATCAATTAAACCATCATTAAAAATGTCTCTCAGCCTTCTCTTAAAATTGTTAGACATGGAGAACTCACAAACCCTGTTAGGTAGCCTGCTCCACTGTTGTACAATGGAAATCCTACCATAAGGAAGTTTTCCCTTATATTTCAGTAAAATCCAGGAAGCTGCAAATTATATCTGTTAGTCTTAGTTTCTTTTTTTTTTTTTTTTTTTTTTTTTTCAGTGTTCAAAAAGTTTTTATTGGTCAAAAAAGGTTTATACAAATACATATCAGGTATGGTAAATTTTCATTTTTCTTATGCAAGATAAGAATTTTGCTCAAATTTTTAACACATACAACAGCCATATGGCAAGCAGGTGACACGAAGTAGCTAAGTTTACAAATCTTACATACGCAATAAAGAAGGGTCAAGAATAAACAGAATATCATACAAAAGAGAATAAGGAAAACCAACACAATACCAAATATCTTTATCACTTCCTAGTTTTGGATCTCAGAACTCTGGGTTCAGCCTGACCCAACTCCAGGGCCGCAACAGCGGCAGCCGCCTCCGCCCCATGGTCTATAACCTCCCCTTCTTCAATTCCTGGGTCATCTAATTCCAGGAGGGCTTTGTGTTCCTCCACGTAGGCCGTAGCCTCCGCAATTGTACTAATTTTTTTCGTAATGCCCTCCCGGAAAATCATCAATCCCTCTGGCATCAGCCATCTGAAGCCTACTCCCTTCTGGTACAATTTGCTTGACAAAAAGTAATATTTCTTTCTCATTTCACGTACCTGTCTGGGAATCTGCCTCAGAATGGCTATCTCCCTGCCCCTATAAGTCAGTGCCCCACTCCTATGTTTTCTAAGAATTTCATCTGTTAGTCTTAGTTTCAATTCAGTGGCAAATAAAGTTCCTGACCATTTTCCTTAAGGAATTCAATTACATATTTGAGCACCAATATATCTCTGTTCGATCATCTTTTCTCTAGATGAACATCCCCAGTTCCTTCAGCTTGTCATTCATTGGGTATGTCCTCCAATTCTCTTATCATCATTACCAACCTCCTCTGAACTAGTTCTAGTCTGTCAATTTCCTTCTGAAAATAGTGTAGAAGGAAAGTTTGCACATCTTTGAAACAATTCTCTCTTTGCAGCCCATAGCCCTTCTGGCAGTTGCCTCATGTTCAGTTGTGGTTAATGGCAATGCCTAAGGCTATCATTGATGTACTGTTTCCAAGCCAAGCCATGAATTCTCCATCTGTTATGTGTGCCCAGTTTTGTATGTTTCTTTGCTACAGCTACACAAAGTATACACAAATTCTTGTTTTAAAGAGATATCACAAATGTGACATCACCGGAATGTTGTTTCACAAAACTCACACAATGCATTTATCTATAAACAGAGGTGGGCAGCACATGAATTAACAACTGGTTCACCCAGCACTGAAAATGTGAGCGTGTGCACTTGAATGCACGCGCATGGCTTTAAAAAAGCGCCTAAATAGGAAAGCATAACACCAGGGCAGGTTGCAACTACCCATTCGCCCGAACCGGTCTGAACTAGCCCACCACTGTCTATAAATGTAAACTAAAATGAATGCAGAATTGCCAATGTCAAGTTTTTTATGCTACATAAACCTATGACTTAATTAGAAAACACAAAGCCTCAGAAAAAGTTTAGAGAATTATATAGTTGGAAGGGCTTCTCAATGCAGGAATCTCTGATGGCTGATTAGACTGTTTTTAAACATATCCAGAGAAAGAGAGATATATTTCCATCTGGGAAATTGCTTTTTTTAAAAAACAACAACCAATGTATGTTTGGTATTTAATTTTCTGTATCTTAAATCCATTAAAGCACTTCAGTCCAGTGAATTAGGTGAAATACAAATTTCTGTGGTGATGAGCAAGCAAGCTATCTAGATTCTCAAAAGCTAGCTAGCTAGCTACATACAGTAGAAGGCTACATTCTCAAAGGTTTCGTTGCTATCAAGATATATCCTATCTACAACATTCTCACAATTTATTAAGAAACTTGCCTGATTAAAAAATAAGTCTACCAAATTTTGTTCTTGATAGTCCATGATCACTATCCTTTGTTTTTATGCATTGTTTTATAGAAATCTTATATAAATATATAAATATTCAAACAAGCTATGAATTAGTATCCTAAAATTTAATTCAATATTTTGGAATTTAATTCATCTGATCCTGGCCCTGGATATTTTAATTCATTCAAGGTTAACAAGTGTTCCTCAACTATCTTAAACATCCTCCATTTTCACCCTTCACAATTTTTGATAAACATATTGTCTTGTTAGAGAAGGCTATGTTTAAATACGAACTGAGTAACCACTGAATTCAATACTTCCCACTCCCCTTTTTCTATCTTTCTCAAAACGTTTTGTATAATTTTTGGCATAGTCCAACATTTGCAGCGACCTGGAAATCAAAAATATGCAATTGGGGCCAAAGTTTTGCACCCAGATACATCCAATCAGCTTTGGATAAATAAAACTTTGCCCTAATTCATTATATTCAAGCCTCAAATTTGAGTTAGAGCACCGTTCTAATTTCTACATTCATAATACAAATTATCTAGGCATACTTAGCTGGAGAAAAACACTGAAATACATATTTAAATATGAATTTGAACAAGATGTTTTTGCAAAACATTTGCAGAAACAGGATAGAATGGGCTTATGGCTAACCACATGTGAAAGTGACATGGATATGAAATAAGCAAATTCACCCATCCCTAGTTAATAATAATGTTACCCAAAGCAAACATGTGCTTTGCATAATAAAGTATCAAAGCAGAAACTGAATCCTTAAGATTAAGGGAAAAAAAACAATTATAATGGCACCTTTGCTAGCTGAAAAATTCAACATTTCATTGAAAACTCTCTGCAGTAAATACATCAATGCATTCCATGCTGATGAGATGCACCATGCCATTTTCTTCACAGCTTGTAAAGTGGAACAGATGGTAGTTTAACAAAACTGTAAGCTTCGTAACGTCATTGCTTGTCAATAAGTTAATGCAATTTACAACACAAGGGAAAATGGCAAATAGGAATGATACATTTGTGTCTCCTTGCACTCAGCTCCCCATATACTACCAAATCATGAGATAAAAGTTCTGAGAATAAGAGACTAAAACCCAATTTTTGTATTTGTAGAAATATTTGTATCAAAATCTTGTTAAAACACTAATTTAAAAACACTAATTCTCTGGCCAAAACCTGTACACTGTCTTTGTGATACCCCAAAAGGAACTCATAAAACCTAAGCTAGCATGTTAATAGAGACTTTGTATGATACAGAGAATGATATGGGTTTTAGAATGAGCCAATGCTCTCAAATAGAAAGTTGTATTGGAGTTGGAACCTGAAAAGAATTCATAGGAGAACATAAAACTTATACAAGACCTGTAAAATTGTTCCCCTGGCTTATCTAATCAAACAGTCTGTTGTCATAGTGGATAACTTACTGCACAAGCAGGCCCACTGGTCTTCCAGCAGATGGCCTTCAATAGTAATCTCACTGCCCTCAGGGCTAATAGCATTGATCCCCATGACATCCAACCCATATGTTATGATAGCAAATTTGTCAGAGTTTGTTGCAGAAATTAAATCCAGAAAGCACACACAGGCAGACTAATGCAGCAGGATTCATTAACTTCTTTATATACATAATAATACATGAAGTAAATTTACAATACCAATAGCAGATACCTTCCAATGTAGCAGTTACAAGCAAAACACAAGCAGAGTACAGCAGACAGACTAGTTTGCAGCTTCAAAGCACAAAGCTTAACACAGAACCTCACCCAGGCTCTTTCCAGTTTCAGTTTCAATTCACCAATCAGCTCCTATTGGCTGATTTAGTTGCTATGCCTATTCATTGGCTGACCTTGTTACCATGTCTCCATTCAATCCCCATTGGCTGATCTATTCCAGTTCATGAATATTCTAGGTTCTATCACATCGCAAGATCTAAAATGGACAGCTAACATCAAAAATATCATCAAAAAAGGATAACAAAGAATGTTCTTTCTGCGCCAATTCAGAAAGCTCAAACTGCCCAAGGAGCTGCTGATCCAGTTCTACAGAGGAATTATTGAGTCTGTCATTTGCACCTCTATAACTGTCTGGTTTGGTTCTGCAACCCAACAAGAAAGACACAGACTTCAGAGGATAATTAGAACTGCAGGAAAAAATAATTGCTACCAATCTGCCTTCCATTGAGGACATGAATCAAGAAGAGGGCTG
This sequence comes from Ahaetulla prasina, assembly GCF_028640845.1. Taxonomy (NCBI): domain Eukaryota; kingdom Metazoa; phylum Chordata; class Lepidosauria; order Squamata; family Colubridae; genus Ahaetulla; species Ahaetulla prasina. Next base: position 42,439,272 of record NC_080539.1, read on the forward strand.
TGAAAATATTTACAGATCCCTCACATCCTGGACATAAACTAACTATTTCAACTCCTACCCTCAAAATGACGCTATAGAGCAATGCACACCAGAACAACTAGACACAAGAATAGTTTTTTCCCAAAGGCCATCACTCTGATAAACAAATAATTCCCTCAACACTGTCAAACTATTTGCTAAATCTGCACTACTATTAATCTTCTCATCGTTCCCATCACCAATCTCTTTCCATTTATAACTGTATGACTGTAACTTTGTTGCTGGTAATCCTTATGATTTATATTGATATTGATTGTTCCTGATTGCTTATTTGTACCCTATGATTATCATTAAGTGTTGTATCATTAAGTGTTAAATTGTACCCTATGACCATCATTTGTGTTGTAAATGTTGTACCTTGATGAAGGTATCTTTTCTTTTATGTACACTGAGAGCATATGCACCAAGACAAATTCCTTGTGTATCCAATCACACTTGGCCAATAAAAATTGTATTCTATTCTATTCATACTCTGACGAAATTGCAAAGCTTAATTATATATTTTATAAAAATAGCTTTTACTTGTCCACTCTATCCATACCATGAGTAATTTTATAAACATCTTTCATTTATTTCCTTTTCTAGATAGAAAAATCCTAAATCTTGCAGCCTTTCTTTATAAGGAAACTGCTGCTGGGCATTTATCATCCTAGTTATTCTTCTTTAAACCTTCTCTAATTCCATTGCACCCTTTTGAAACAGTAATGACTAAAACTTCATAGAATATTCCAGATGGAATCATGCCACTGATTTATATAGGGCTATCATGATATTGGCTATTTTCAGTTATGGTTTCTGAAAGGCCAAGATACTGTTGGTCTTTTTTTCCCCCCAATGGATGCATACTGTGACAACATCTTCATTGAATTGTTTATCATTACTTCAAGATCTCTTTCCCCACCACTCACTATTAGCTCTGATCACATTAATTTGTATGAATAATTTGAATTTTTAACAACAGTATGCATTGCTTTACACTTGCTCACCTTGAATATCTACTATTTTGATGGCCAATCCCTTACGGTATACTGGAACTTTCTGCAGTATCTATTTTGAATTGTGTGCGTGCTGGTAGCACCTAAATCAAAATAAATAAATAAAGTTGGAATGTCTCATTAATTAAGTAGAAATAATTCAATACTGCATATAAAGTAGATCTGGGGATAAGGAGAAGTTTAAGGGCAGCTGCTCTTCTCCATCAACATTCATCTCAAAGATCGTTCTGGCTTCTCAATAAACTTTTGTCACCTGGCCAATAGGAAGAAGGATGTCTGGCAAGTATACTCTGAAGGAGTGAGACAATAAATATGAGATGTTTACATTGCTAAAATAAAGCTTTTAAAATCTATCTGTAGACTCCTGCAGTTCTTGGATGATGTTCACTGACTTGTGGTGCCACATAAAAGATTTCTAATACTACAGCAGAAAGTAAGTCTCTTATTACAACATATACCATATATCTGGCAGGGAGAAGATGAGCATAAATGAATAAATGACTGTTGGCTGAATTTACCAGCCTTTTTCCTGCCAGGTTTATGAGCATCCCAAAGAGTTCCCAGAAGACCTTGCAGACACTCACATGGAAGGTTTGCCAAATAAGACCTAAAGCAGGAATATGGAACTAGATCTCAGCCTTTGAAAATCATGAATGAGGCTCCTGAGTCACTCCTAAAATTACTATTGAATGTAGAAGACTGAAATTATTTATGCACAGGCAGTAATTTTATCAATTATATTTAATATAATTGCAAATTAAATTGATATTTTATTTGATTCTTTCTAGTTCATGATTTTGTGGGATATCCTAGGGTGATTTCTCCATATATTGGAATTGTAATATGCTTATTTTAGAATTCATCCTACAATTGTTATGCCTCAAAATGATGGGCAATTCAGCCTTAAATTTTCAATAATGATATTCAGAGGGGGATCTCCAAGAATGACAAGGGGGGGCACGTATAACTATGGGATCACATATTGCTTATTCTAGTCTATGGTAAACATTGATTTATTTATTCTATAGAGCAAAGGTCTTCAAACTTGGCAGCTTTAAGACTTGTGGACTTCAATTCCCAGAATTCTCCAGCCAGCTATTGTCCGGGAGGGTGGGCGGAGGCTCCCACAGCTTTTACTAGTGGTTCGCAAGAACCGAACCGAACCGAACCAGGAGCAACCCACCACTGACCTGGAGTATATCTTTTCTGCTATATCTGGTGAGGTAAACAGAAACAATAGTAAATGAGGATCAACTCCCCAGGTCAGCATTTAAATGATTAGAACGTTCACTCAAAATTCTTCTAAAATGCCTGTTCAGAGCATTGTTTTTTCAACAGCAAGTCAATCCAGAAAAAGATTCCCAATGCAAGAAAACTGTATTGCTGACACTGGAATAAGAAAATGTCTGTTCACCCAAATACTTTCCTATTGCAAAGATAATGTCAAGTCTTGGTTAACAGATGCATTGCACACATTTTGCATACATTTTCATAGATTAGAGCTCATTCTATCAAGTACCAAACTATGTCACTATTGGCATATGCAAAGAAAATAGTAGGCAGGTGGCCCTAAAGGCCATGAAATAGAAAGATGGATTATGACTTTCATCTGTGTGTGTGTGAGGGAGAGGGAGACCTTGAGTAGTATTTGAGTTATTCTGTCATTGTTGTTTTCTCTCGGTGGGTGTTTTTGCCTTCTGGTTCTTCTAGTATCCTTTTTTTACCAGCAATTAGGGGGAAAAAAATCTCTGAATGTTACAACCTGTTTGAAACACTCTCAGAATCAATTAGCAGGCCAAGCTGGAAGTACATATTGGACTTTTTGTATTTCACATCTAATTCTGTAGCATTTCTCTGACTTGTTATTTAGAGGGCACAAAGAATATGTGTCCTCAGGAGTCACCTTTATGCGGTGTATTTCCTGTCCTTTGTGGAGCCTCACAGAAGCCAAGTCAGAAAGTTCAGGAAAATGTTGGCAAAAACCCATAGTAGATTCCATATAATAAGGGGCAACTGCAGAAAATATGCTTGAATCTCTTTCCTCCCAAAAGTGTTGCTTCTAATACTAGGCTATCCATTAAAAAGTAAGACAGTTACTATCCATGTTCAGCTTGAGAAGAGATAGTCCCAAAACGTTCACATTCATTTTATTTTTTTGTAAAATTTTATTTATTTTGTCAAGTTCCTATTAGATAATACCTATAAGTATGAATTTAATACATAAAATGAGTACAAAATGAGTAGGGACGCTGGTGCTCTTATGTACCAGCTTCACAAAAAATTTTACAAAAGTTTTTCTTCAGTTCTGAATACTGTTACATTTTTGAAGAAAGCAATAATCCATAAGCAACCACTTTTAAAATAAGATTCCTGGGATATGGAGTTTTAATTTTATACTAGTAAAGCTTTAATAGTGTTTATTGGCTGAAAACATACTTTTGTATTTTGTATTTTGTATTTTCCCTTAGTGATATGAGCCCTAAGTAATTCCTCCCCCTCCCCCATTACCTGGCAACACTAACTGCCAAGTCTATGGGAAGAAAAGTGTTGAATGGAAACCCTTCCTTATAACATAATGCCCTAGATGATTTATATTACTGAATATATTTTACAGAGATCCATATATGGAGAACATGTATTCTTCAGTTCTTCTAGTACAATTGGGATGCACTGAAAATGACTGGTCTACTTAACTGTCCAGTTCTTCTTCATCCAACAATGGGAATCTGTGGGTACATAAATAACAAAATCCACAAAATATACAATAGGATGAAGTCCCTTTCGCCCCCCTCCCCCTGCCTCCTCCCCTTATTCCTGTCAGTTACACTGTATTACTTTGCTAAATACGGAAAATCAATCAAGCAAGGAACTTGATCTGTTGGTTCACGTTACAAATTGTACATAACATGTTGGTCTATATATCAAACATGTTTGACATTAAAGAAAATTATAAATAGGCCACTACATTTTTAGTCAAAGAGTGAGATCTGTGTAGTATAAAGCCTAACTAATTTATTGCTATGTGAACCTCTGGAAGCACAAATCCTATTTATCACATGTACTGGTTGAATACAGCTTGTCTCCTGGAGTCAGACCTATTGAAATACTCCATCTGTGACCAATTTTGTCCACTGCACAGATGAATGCTATATCATTATTATTAATTATTTCCATAATCATTACAGATCTTATCTTACTTACCTTTCCCTCCCTTTTGTAAAGCAGGATGGGTTGACAAATTAGACTGTGTCAGTTTCAAAAGCTACTGCATTGTCAAAGAATACAGGATCATTGATGCAAAAGCTGATTCCTATTAGCTTAGTTGGATTCTGGGAATGATGTTAAAAGAGCTTTACCAGCAGGTAGATAAAATTTATTCTCCATTTTTGTAATCAATATTTTTTTCTTTAGTATTGTGAATGCACATGCATAAAATGTATATTTTGAAAAAGCAAATATTATCCTTCAGACTTTCTTGGTCAATATTTTGATTTTTAAGGATTGTTTCATAAACTTATTTGATAAGAATACTTCAAACTACAGTCCAAGGAAATATGGATGAAAAGTGTAATTATCACCATGTATGATTCACTCCTGTCAATGAACTACTATGAACTATGAACTACAGGTGTATCTTTCTGCTGTAGCACCCACTCTATGGAACATTTCCCTTCCAGAGATTAGGATGGTCCTGATCCTACTGGCCTTTCATAAGATTCTAAAAACCTGGTGTGAAGGGACCTATGTCCTGGCTGTATTAACATTGCTTTACTTGGCTGCTATGGATTTTTATTTTTGCATTTAATCTTGTATCTATGGTATAATATTTTATTATGTTTGTTGTTTACTGTCCAGAGTCACTTGTGGAGGTGGGCACCTTTACAAATGGATTAAATAAATAACCTGTAAAAATGGCAGAATTAACATCAAATTGAGCATTTATATTATTGGAATCTTTTAACAGGTGCATTTTTCCTAAATATTGAGAGAGGGGGTCAAATGTAAGTCCACAGGGCATGTATTCCATAACCGAAGAGTCATGAAGACTTCCAGTCCCACTTATCAGATTGCCAAACTAGGGCAGGGGATATCTTCAAGTGGACTTGATGGGTAAGTAACAGGGTAGGTTCATAACAGAGGAGGTATTATGTCATATAATCAAACCCAAAGCCATGAATATTAAAACCAAGATCTTAAATATTGGCCGGCATGATGTGATCTCCATATCCTATTTGGCTGTCACCTTCTATACCTATTGCAATTTCCTGGCATTCTTCAAATGTCACACATACAGCACATTGTGGTACATAAAATGGATTGTAGTAAAGACATGGGGTGTTGTCAAGTCTAATCAATTTAAGAAGGGTTGCAGTTGGTGCTGTAGCTATAGTCAATCAAGGGTGCTCCTTGTGACAGTTAGCCAAATGACAACTCTGAAACTGCACTTTGAAACTGCAGGCATACTCTTACTTGTCACCCATGTATCCCCAGAACAAGGTTAATTTCAATCCCTGACCAAATTTCTTCTTACAAACAGGATAGGTGTATAGAGAATGGGTTGGAAATATCAGTAAAGATGCACTTTCTTGAAGATATCTACAATTGGTTTAGTACACAGATATGAATATCAGCATAAATCTGGTCTTCATGTTTTCAGATATGGTGCCAATTATTTTTGATTTTTGTATACATCCCCTTGTCTAGGCATTTTTTAAAAAATAAATTCCCTCTGAACACTTTTATTTAACATAAATTTTCAATATATTGTAAAATAAATTTCATTACATTTTACATACATTATAATATCTGCCTTTCTGTCAAATGTCAACACTAATAATGCCACTTTGTTTTCAAATTTCCTGAAAAATTAGATTTTCCCACCATTTCCTGACAATTCAAATAATTAATCAATGGAACAACTTTCCTCTAGAAGTTGTGGATGCTCCAACACTGGATGTTTTTAATAAGAGATTGGACAACCACTTGTCTGAAATGGCATAGTGTTTCCTGCTTGAGCAGGGGGCTGGACTAGAAGACCTTCCAACTTTTGCAAATCTCTTTCTCTCTCCCTCCCTCTTTCCCTCCCTCCCTCTCTCCCTCCCTCCCCTCTCTCTCTCTATCTCCTCCTCCCTCCCTCCCTCACTCTCTGATTTTTTTTGACTGGAAAAGAATAAGCACAAGCTGGTTCCTTTTACTGTTCTAATTTATATAGTGGCAAAACCTAATTTTAGTAGATTGGGCCAATTTACTCACAAAGAAATCCATCCTTATTTTACAGCTTTTAAACATGACATGTCACAGAAACAGGTAGAAAGAGGGTAACATGTTTCCCAAATAAAAGCAGGAATCAGCAATGTCGATTTTTATACGCCAATGAAAACAGATAGTAATTTAGAGGATTGGTTTAAGCTAATAAAATGTAAGAGCTATGTGGTGTTTTAGGTAATAGAGTTATAGAATATATAATTATCAACCATATTATTTATATAATTTTAGTGTTTACACTTAATCTATATTTGTAACTCTTATAATTTGTATGATTTAATTAACTTAGTTATACTGTATTTTACATTAATTTTGAACTGAATTTTCTTGTTTCATCTGAGGTGTTTCACTTTTCTTTCCTTTTGGTGAAAGGGGATATAGTTAGGAAAGTATAAGAGGCACAGATATTGGGCTAATAAAGGAAACTATAGTCACAGACTAAAATTGTTGTCCAGGACTTGACAATCTCTGATATTGAATATTTGGAATATGATGAGACAGAAAGAATTACTTTATTCCCATTCACTGCAATCTATGTATATTCTAGGATTGGCGTTTGCTGTCCAGCCATTGTTCTTCTAGTGGTATTCAACATTAAGAAGGTCATTGACTGCTATAAAACAGCTACTGGGTGCTTTGTGTGCTCATTTTTCTTAAGATGAGATATTATTTAGAAGGGTATAAACTCCTAAGTAATGGGCAACACTGTGTGCTAAAACATGGATAGCCTGGTTTATCTGAAGCTTCCTCCTCCTCCTCCTCCTCCTCCTCCTCCTGCTCCTCCTCCTCCTCCTCCTCCTGCTCCTCCTCCTCCCTTCCCACATTTTCATGTTCAATGAATAGGATAGACAGAATTGCTAGGTGTCTAAAATCAGGATGGAA